>NC_052333.1:17425495-17542995 GCF_016432855.1 Salvelinus namaycush | reverse complement strand
AGAAAGCGAGAGAGAAGAAGAGAAATAGGTGAGGTAGACAATGGTATTTAATGAAGATGATGAGGATTACTACTCACTGCCCCAGACGGGGATGTTCTTGCTCTCGGACTTCATGACGATAGAGGCCATGGTCATGGTGATGGGGATGGCGTCGAAGTAGGACGAGTGAGGGGCCAGGGTGAGGATGGGCGCCTGCGAGGGCGGGGCCGGTTCCCCTTTCACTGTCACCCAATGGAAACCTCCACAGAACCACATGGCTCGCATGATCACCCTCAGGGCTATGTCACAGATCCTGTAGGAGAGAGAGACAGAGAGAGAGCAAGAGTGAGAGACAGGGTGAGGGTGTGCCTGTTTAATTGCTATTTACACAGGTAAGTCAATTAAAGATTTGCTCTGGAACTTTGGCAACTTCTATGTATTTTTGTAAACCTCCTACTTTGGGCTGGATGCATCAATGAGCTTCAGCCCCCTCACCATTTGAGTGACAACACAGCAGAGGTGAACACACAGCAGAGGTGAACACACAGCAGAGAGAGCAATGATGTGGTTCACATATCTGTACATGTGACGTAGTACTCTTTTTTTAGGGACCACTTTTGGCTAGTGAGCGTTACTTTCAGAACTACTGGCTAAAAAGTACACACAATTACCGGAGAATCTCTTTAAGAATGCAATTACGGCCTGTCGCGTGTGTGTTTGCCCCGACACAATGACGACAATATCCAAACCTTCCACAAGAGGTGGTGATGTCATTATCAGGTGTCATTCATTATATATATATATATATATATATATATATATATATATATATATATATATATATATATATATATACTGTACTCTATACCATCTACTGCATCTTGCCTATGCCGTTCGGCCATCGCTCATCCATATATTTATATGTACATATTCTTATTCATTCCTTTACACTTGTGTGTATAAAGTAGTTGTTGTGATTACAAGATTACTTGTTAGATATTACTGCATGGTCGGAACTAGAAGCACAAGCATTTCGCTACACTCGCATTAACATCTGCATGTGACCAATAAAATGTGATTTGATTTGGATTTGATATATAATTCTCTCTCTCACACACACACACCTCCTCCACCAGGTCTCGGTCTCCACGGCCAGTTCAGATCGTCCCAGAGAGGCAGCGAAGGCAAAGGGCCAGGCCAGCAACATGAGGAACACTGCAAAAAACAGCCGTACTGGGAACACAGTCACAGTCATCACACCGATCTGAGAAGGGGGGGAGCGGAGAGAGAGAGTAACAAAATCAAATGGTGATGCATTCATTCATTCAAACACAGAGGGAGAGGGTGACAGAGGTACAAATTATCACATTTCATCAGGGAAAGAATCTCTTTCTGTGAAGTTAGATTGACCCAAAAAGAACTGCTCTGTTAAAGAAGACTTGCCTCTAACAATCCAGCAATGACAGACATACAGCTAGTCATCCCTCCTAGCTTTCCCCTTCTTTACTCTATGCTCCTTGTGTAAGCATGATCACAACAGCTCATACAGAAATGATTAAAAAAATAATAATAACTATCCAATGTGATTTCAGGTTTAAATAAAAATAAAACAGTTAATTTAGTATCAAGTTAATTTATGCTTACATCATTAAGGTCAAAGCAGATAACTATTGACCTGTCACGCCCTTAGAAGGAATATGGTTGTATGTCATGCCATCACTCCAAATAACAGGGTCACAATGTCAAGCCCCACACTGTCATTTCAGATCCCACCCCCCCCTCCTCTATTCCTCTATCCATCATCTGGAGACCTCTTATCCCTCTTCTGTCTGTTACAGTAGGGTGTTGTTGTTCTCAATACTGCACATGTTTCTCTCTCTATTGCTTTCTCTATAAATATATCTTTCCCCCTCTCTCTCCATCCCCCTCTCTCTGCCTGCCTACATTACAATGTGGTCTTCTTACCTTTCCCAGGGGACTCGTATTCCTTCTCTTCTCCTCCCTCGCTCTGCTTTAATCCCTCTCCCTCTCTCTGCGTGAGCCCCAGGTGCAGACAGCATGGCCAGATACACACTAATAGGGCTGGTTTATGACCCCCCCCCCTTCCCCAAAACACCTAACGACCCATCCTGACCACCACCACCCCCTTCTGGAAATGGACTCATCCAAACAGCATACTAACAAACATTAGAAGCCATTCTTCTGAGGTTATAACTCAATTACCAGAATTATGACTATCCGTCCCTCCTGTGGAATCAGTGTTTCCCTTACATTAATTTGGCAGCGGAGTATCATTCCCTCTACTAAAAAAAAATGATACATTGTTACTAGTTGCATATCTTCCTCAGATGCTCATCAGATCGTCCGGGAAACATCCAAGGCCACTAGCTAGCCATCTTGTGATCCTGGAAGTATAGCAAACCCTATTGATGTAGATGTAATAACTGTTAGCTAAGATACACTAGCAAAATCATTTTGGGGGTTAATATAGAATTGGCTGGTGATGTCATTGAGATCAGGAGATAAAATTAAAACTGTCCTCGATTTTCAGATGAGTTTCAAAATGTTTCAAAATGAAGATAATTTCAACCTCTACCTATCTGGACATGCACATCCGGGTTGATCACAACAATACATTTTACAATAAACATCCAATAAGCCATTTGTTAAAAAACAAGACTTACCTTTTACTGAAGCTTTGGCTGTTATGTAATTGATCCATGACAACCTTATGACAATCCTTTCAGATGTACTGGAAAATGTCCTCATTCACATAGTCCAAAATGGCTAATGTATGGAAGTTTTGCCTACTCATAAATTGATTTCTGGGAAAGATGCGCAAGTCTTCTGTGCAGCACCTATGCATATTCAGTTTCTACAGTCTTTCAGCTTTCCAACAAGGTATGACTTGTCATATTAGGTTGAAGTATCACGACTCTGCACGTACGCGCGCCCATCCCTGTGCAGGGACTCTGCACGTACGCGCGCCCATCCCTGTGCAGGGACTCTGCACGTACGCGCGCCCATCCCTGTGCAGGGACTCTGCACGTACGCGCGCCCATCCCTGTGCAGGGACTCTGCACGTACGCGCGCCCATCCCTGTGCAGGGACTCTGCACGTACGCGCGCCCATCCCTGTGCAGGGACTCTGCACGTACGCGCGCCCATCCCTGTGCAGGGACTCTGCACGTACGCGCGCCCATCCCTGTGCAGGGACTCTGCACGTACGCGCGCCCATCCCTGTGCAGGGACTCTGCACGTACGCGCGCCCATCCCTGTGCAGGGACTCTGCACGTACGCGCGCCCATCCCTGTGCAGGGACTCTGCACGTTTGCGCGCCCATCCCTGTGCAGGGACTCTGCACGTACGCGCGCCCATCCCTGTGCAGGGACTCTGCACGTACGCGCGCCCATCCCTGTGCAGGGACTCTGCACGTACGCGCGCCCATCACTGTGCAGGGACTCTGCACGTACGCGCGCCCATCACTGTGCAGGGACTCTGCACGTACGCATCACTATGCAGGGACTCTGCACGTACGCGCGCCCATCACTGTGCAGGGACTCTGCACGTACGCGCGCCCATCCCTATGCAGGGACTCTGCACGTACGCATCACTATGCAGGGACTCTGCACGTACGGGTGCCCATCACTATGCAGGGACTCTGCACGTATGCGTGCCCATCCCTATGCAGGGACTCTGCACGTACGCATCACTATGCAGGGACTCTGCACGTACGGGTGCCCATCACTATGCAGGGACTCTGCACGTACGCATCACTATGCAGGGACTCTGCACGTACGGGTGCCCATCACTATGCAGGGACTCTGCACGTACGCATCACTATGCAGGGACTCTGCACGTACGCATCACTATGCAGGGACTCTGCACGTACGGGTGCCCATCACTATGCAGGGACTCTGCACGTACGCATCACTATGCAGGGACTCTGCACGTACGCATCACTATGCAGGGACTCTGCACGTACGGGTGCCCATCACTATGCAGGGACTCTGCACGTACGCATCACTATGCAGGGACTCTGCACGTACGCATCACTATGCAGGGACTCTGCACGTACGCATCACTATGCAGGGACTCTGCACGTACGGGTGCCCATCACTATGCAGGGACTCTGCACGTACGCATCACTATGCAGGGACTCTGCACGTACGCATCACTATGCAGGGACTCTGCACGTACGCGTGCCCATCACTATGCAGGGACTCTGCACGTACGCATCACTATGCAGGGACTCTGCACGTACGCGTGCCCATCACTATGCAGGGACTCTGCACGTACGCGCGCCCATCACTGTGCAGGGACTCTGCACGTACGCGCGCCCATCACTGTGCAGGGACTCTGCACGTACGCGCGCCCATCACTATGCAGGGACTCTGCACGTACGCGCGCCCATCACTATGCAGGGACTCTGCACGTACGGGCGCCCATCACTGTGCAGGGACTCTGCACGTACGCGCGCCCATCACTGTGCAGGGACTCTGCACGTACGCGCGCCCATCACTGTGCAGGGACTCTGCACGTACGCGCGCCCATCACTATGCAGGGACTCTGCACGTACGCGCGCCCATCACTATGCAGGGACTCTGCACGTACGCGCGCCCATCACTATGCAGGGACTCTGCACGTACGCGCGCCCATCACTATGCAGGGACTCTGCACGTACGCGCGCCCATCACTATGCAGGGACTCTGCACGTACGCGCGCCCATCACTATGCAGGGACTCTGCACGTACGCGCGCCCATCACTATGCAGGGACTCTGCACGTACGCGCGCCCATCACTATGCAGGGACTCTGCACGTACGCGCGCCCATCACTATGCAGGGACTCTGCACGTACGCGCGCCCATCACTATGCAGGGACTCTGCACGTACGCGCGCCCATCACTATGCAGGGACTCTGCACGTACGCGCGCCCATCACTATGCAGGGACTCTGCACGTACGCGCGCCCATCACTATGCAGGGACTCTGCACGTACGCGCGCCCATCACTATGCAGGGACTCTGCACGTACGCGCGCCCATCACTATGCAGGGACTCTGCACGTACGCGCGCCCATCCCTATGCAGGGACTCTGCACGTACGCGCGCCCATCCCTATGCAGGGACTCTGCACGTACGCGCGCCCATCCCTATGCAGGGACTCTGCACGTACGCATCACTATGCAGGGACTCTGCACGTACGGGTGCCCATCACTATGCAGGGACTCTGCACGTACGCATCACTATGCAGGGACTCTGCACGTACGGGTGCCCATCACTATGCAGGGACTCTGCACGTACGCATCACTATGCAGGGACTCTGCACGTACGCATCACTATGCAGGGACTCTGCACGTACGGGTGCCCATCACTATGCAGGGACTCTGCACGTACGCATCACTATGCAGGGACTCTGCACGTACGCATCACTATGCAGGGACTCTGCACGTACGCATCACTATGCAGGGACTCTGCACGTACGCGTGCCCATCACTATGCAGGGACTCTGCACGTACGCATCACTATGCAGGGACTCTGCACGTACGCGTGCCCATCACTATGCAGGGACTCTGCACGTACGCATCACTATGCAGGGACTCTGCACGTACGCGCGCCCATCACTATGCAGGGACTCTGCACGTACGGGCGCCCATCACTATGCAGGGACTCTGCACGTACGCATCACTATGCAGGGACTCTGCACGTACGGGTGCCCATCACTATGCAGGGACTCTGCACGTACGCGTGCCCATCCCTATGCAGGGACTCTGCACGTACGCGTGCCCATCCCTATGCAGGGACTCTGCACGTACGCGTGCCCATCCCTGTGCAGGGACTCTGCACGTACGCGTGCCCATCCCTGTGCAGGGACTCTGCACGTACGCGTGCCCATCACTATGCAGGGACTCTGCACGTACGCGCGCCCATCACTATGCAGGGACTCTGCACGTACGCGCGCCCATCCCTGTGCAGGGACTCTGCACGTACGCGCGCCCATCCCTGTGCAGGGACTCTGCACGTACGCGCGCCCATCCCTGTGCAGGGACTCTGCACGTACGCGCGCCCATCCCTGTGCAGGGACTCTGCACGTACGCGCGCCCATCCCTGTGCAGGGACTCTGCACGTACGCGCGCCCATCCCTGTGCAGGGACTCTGCACGTACGCGCGCCCATCCCTGTGCAGGGACTCTGCACGTACGCGCGCCCATCCCTGTGCAGGGACTCTGCACGTTTGCGCGCCCATCCCTGTGCAGGGACTCTGCACGTACGCGCGCCCATCCCTGTGCAGGGACTCTGCACGTACGCGCGCCCATCACTGTGCAGGGACTCTGCACGTACGCGCGCCCATCACTGTGCAGGGACTCTGCACGTACGCGCGCCCATCACTGTGCAGGGACTCTGCACGTACGCATCACTATGCAGGGACTCTGCACGTACGCGCGCCCATCACTGTGCAGGGACTCTGCACGTACGCGCGCCCATCCCTATGCAGGGACTCTGCACGTACGCATCACTATGCAGGGACTCTGCACGTACGGGTGCCCATCACTATGCAGGGACTCTGCACGTATGCGTGCCCATCCCTATGCAGGGACTCTGCACGTACGCATCACTATGCAGGGACTCTGCACGTACGGGTGCCCATCACTATGCAGGGACTCTGCACGTACGCATCACTATGCAGGGACTCTGCACGTACGGGTGCCCATCACTATGCAGGGACTCTGCACGTACGCATCACTATGCAGGGACTCTGCACGTACGCATCACTATGCAGGGACTCTGCACGTACGGGTGCCCATCACTATGCAGGGACTCTGCACGTACGCATCACTATGCAGGGACTCTGCACGTACGCATCACTATGCAGGGACTCTGCACGTACGGGTGCCCATCACTATGCAGGGACTCTGCACGTACGCATCACTATGCAGGGACTCTGCACGTACGCATCACTATGCAGGGACTCTGCACGTACGCATCACTATGCAGGGACTCTGCACGTACGGGTGCCCATCACTATGCAGGGACTCTGCACGTACGCATCACTATGCAGGGACTCTGCACGTACGCATCACTATGCAGGGACTCTGCACGTACGCGTGCCCATCACTATGCAGGGACTCTGCACGTACGCATCACTATGCAGGGACTCTGCACGTACGCGTGCCCATCACTATGCAGGGACTCTGCACGTACGCGCGCCCATCACTATGCAGGGACTCTGCACGTACGCGCGCCCATCACTGTGCAGGGACTCTGCACGTACGCGCGCCCATCACTGTGCAGGGACTCTGCACGTACGCGCGCCCATCACTATGCAGGGACTCTGCACGTACGGGCGCCCATCACTGTGCAGGGACTCTGCACGTACGCGCGCCCATCACTGTGCAGGGACTCTGCACGTACGCGCGCCCATCACTGTGCAGGGACTCTGCACGTACGCGCGCCCATCACTATGCAGGGACTCTGCACGTACGCGCGCCCATCACTATGCAGGGACTCTGCACGTACGCGCGCCCATCACTATGCAGGGACTCTGCACGTACGCGCGCCCATCACTATGCAGGGACTCTGCACGTACGCGCGCCCATCACTATGCAGGGACTCTGCACGTACGCGCGCCCATCACTATGCAGGGACTCTGCACGTACGCGCGCCCATCACTATGCAGGGACTCTGCACGTACGCGCGCCCATCACTATGCAGGGACTCTGCACGTACGCGCGCCCATCACTATGCAGGGACTCTGCACGTACGCGCGCCCATCACTATGCAGGGACTCTGCACGTACGCGCGCCCATCACTATGCAGGGACTCTGCACGTACGCGCGCCCATCACTATGCAGGGACTCTGCACGTACGCGCGCCCATCACTATGCAGGGACTCTGCACGTACGCGCGCCCATCACTATGCAGGGACTCTGCACGTACGCGCGCCCATCACTATGCAGGGACTCTGCACGTACGCGCGCCCATCCCTATGCAGGGACTCTGCACGTACGCGCGCCCATCCCTATGCAGGGACTCTGCACGTACGCGCGCCCATCCCTATGCAGGGACTCTGCACGTACGCATCACTATGCAGGGACTCTGCACGTACGGGTGCCCATCACTATGCAGGGACTCTGCACGTACGCATCACTATGCAGGGACTCTGCACGTACGGGTGCCCATCACTATGCAGGGACTCTGCACGTACGCATCACTATGCAGGGACTCTGCACGTACGCATCACTATGCAGGGACTCTGCACGTACGGGTGCCCATCACTATGCAGGGACTCTGCACGTACGCATCACTATGCAGGGACTCTGCACGTACGCATCACTATGCAGGGACTCTGCACGTACGCATCACTATGCAGGGACTCTGCACGTACGCGTGCCCATCACTATGCAGGGACTCTGCACGTACGCATCACTATGCAGGGACTCTGCACGTACGCGTGCCCATCACTATGCAGGGACTCTGCACGTACGCATCACTATGCAGGGACTCTGCACGTACGCGCGCCCATCACTATGCAGGGACTCTGCACGTACGGGCGCCCATCACTATGCAGGGACTCTGCACGTACGCATCACTATGCAGGGACTCTGCACGTACGGGTGCCCATCACTATGCAGGGACTCTGCACGTACGCGTGCCCATCCCTATGCAGGGACTCTGCACGTACGCGTGCCCATCCCTATGCAGGGACTCTGCACGTACGCGTGCCCATCCCTGTGCAGGGACTCTGCACGTACGCGTGCCCATCCCTGTGCAGGGACTCTGCACGTACGCGTGCCCATCCCTGTGCAGGGACTCTGCACGTACGCGTGCCCATCACTATGCAGGGACTCTGCACGTACGCGCGCCCATCACTGTGCAGGGACTCTGCACGTACGCGCGCCCATCACTGTGCAGGGACTCTGCACGTACGCGCGCCCATCACTGTGCAGGGACTCTGCACGTACGCGCGCCCATCACTGTGCAGGGACTCTGCACGTACGCGCGCCCATCACTGTGCAGGGACTCTGCACGTACGCGCGCCCATCACTGTGCAGGGACTCTGCACGTACGCGCGCCCATCACTATGCAGGGACTCTGCACGTACGCGCGCCCATCACTATGCAGGGACTCTGCACGTACGCGCGCCCATCACTATGCAGGGACTCTGCACGTACGCGCGCCCATCACTATGCAGGGACTCTGCACGTACGCGCGCCCATCACTATGCAGGGACTCTGCACGTACGCGCGCCCATCACTATGCAGGGACTCTGCACGTACGCGCGCCCATCACTATGCAGGGACTCTGCACGTACGCGCGCCCATCACTATGCAGGGACTCTGCACGTACGCGCGCCCATCACTATGCAGGGACTCTGCACGTACGCGCGCCCATCACTATGCAGGGACTCTGCACGTACGCGCGCCCATCACTATGCAGGGACTCTGCACGTACGCGCGCCCATCACTATGCAGGGACTCTGCACGTACGCGCGCCCATCACTATGCAGGGACTCTGCACGTACGCGCGCCCATCACTATGCAGGGACTCTGCACGTACGCGCGCCCATCACTATGCAGGGACTCTGCACGTACGCGCGCCCATCACTATGCAGGGACTCTGCACGTACGCGCGCCCATCCCTATGCAGGGACTCTGCACGTACGCGCGCCCATCCCTATGCAGGGACTCTGCACGTACGCGCGCCCATCCCTATGCAGGGACTCTGCACGTACGCGCGCCCATCCCTATGCAGGGACTCTGCACGTACGCATCACTATGCAGGGACTCTGCACGTACGGGTGCCCATCACTATGCAGGGACTCTGCACGTACGCATCACTATGCAGGGACTCTGCACGTACGGGTGCCCATCACTATGCAGGGACTCTGCACGTACGCATCACTATGCAGGGACTCTGCACGTACGCATCACTATGCAGGGACTCTGCACGTACGGGTGCCCATCACTATGCAGGGACTCTGCACGTACGCATCACTATGCAGGGACTCTGCACGTACGCATCACTATGCAGGGACTCTGCACGTACGCATCACTATGCAGGGACTCTGCACGTACGCATCACTATGCAGGGACTCTGCACGTACGCGTGCCCATCACTATGCAGGGACTCTGCACGTACGCATCACTATGCAGGGACTCTGCACGTACGCGTGCCCATCACTATGCAGGGACTCTGCACGTACGCATCACTATGCAGGGACTCTGCACGTACGCGCGCCCATCACTATGCAGGGACTCTGCACGTACGCATCACTATGCAGGGACTCTGCACGTACGGGTGCCCATCACTATGCAGGGACTCTGCACGTACGCGTGCCCATCCCTATGCAGGGACTCTGCACGTACGCGTGCCCATCCCTATGCAGGGACTCTGCACGTACGCGTGCCCATCCCTATGCAGGGACTCTGCACGTACGCGTGCCCATCCCTATGCAGGGACTCTGCACGTACGCGTGCCCATCCCTGTGCAGGGACTCTGCACGTACGCGTGCCCATCCCTGTGCAGGGACTCTGCACGTACGCGTGCCCATCCCTGTGCAGGGACTCTGCACGTACGCGCGCCCATCACTATGCAGGGACTCTGCACGTACGCGCGCCCATCACTATGCAGGGACTCTGCACGTACGCGCGCCCATCACTATGCAGGGACTCTGCACGTACGCGTGCCCATCACTATGCAGGGACTCTGCACGTACGGGTGCCCATCACTATGCAGGGACTCTGCACGTACGCGTGCCCATCACTATGCAGGGACTCTGCACGTATGCGTGCCCATCCCTGTGCAGGGACTCTGCACGTATGCGTGCCCATCACTATGCAGGGACTCTGCACGTATGCGTGCCCATCCCTATGCAGGGACTCTGCACGTGCCTCAGACAACACCGTGTTGTGCGCGGCTTGTATGCAAGATACATGTGACCTACTGGCACGCTACGCTTTTGTATCGATCTGTTAGACAATTGAATAGGTCTTTTTCATTCAACAGCATCACCTTCAGACTATCCTGATGGTTTTTGGGTCACACATACATAGCCAGCACTGCCATCCTCCACCAAAATGCATGGACCCCAACAAAACATGGCTAGTTGCTGTTCAGCAGGTGTCCTGGTTTTGGTGGAAGACTCATTCGAGCAAGCAAGGGAGGCCTTATTGCTGTTGGACATTACTTGAAAGTCCCAAAATGTGATATTTGTATTGATTATTGATTTTATTGTTATAGCCAGAATATGTAGTTATTGTTATGCTAGTTACAAAGTGCAACATGTGTACAGGTTTCATAGAACGCCATCGTAGCTAGTAGCTTTCACACACACACTAAAATATATACACACAAATAAATATATACAAATATCGGAATAATTGTACTTCTTTCATCACATTCCCAGTGGGTCAGAAGTTTACATACACTCAATTAGTATTTGGTAGCATTGCCTTTAAATTGCTTAATTTGGGTCAAACGTTTTGGGTAGCCTTCCACAAGCTTCCCACAATAAGTTGGATGAAGTTTGGCCCATTCCACCTGACAGAGCTGGTGTAACTGAGTCAGGTTTGTAGGCCTCCTTGCTCGCACGCGCTTTTTCAGTTCTGCCCACAAATTTTCTATGAAATTAAGGTCAAGGCTTTGTGATGGCCACTCCAATACCTTGGTTTTGTTGTCCTTAAGCCATTTTGCCACAACTTTGGAAGTATGCTTGGGGTCATTGTCCATTTGGAAGACCCATTTGCGACCACGCTTTAATTTCCTGACTGATGTCTTGAGATGTTGCTTCAATATATCCACATAATTTTCCTCCCTCATGATGCCATCTATTTCTTGAAGTGCACCAGTCCTTCCTGCAGCAAAGCACCCACACAACATTATGCTGCCACTCCCATGCTTCACGGTTGGGATGGTGTTCTTCGGCTTGCAAGCCTCCCCCTGTTTCCTCAAAACATAACGATGGTCATTGTGGCCAAACAGTTCTATTTCTATTTCAGACCAGAGGACATTTCTCCAAAAAGTATGATCTTTGTCCCCATGTGCAGTTGCAAACCGTAGTCTGGCTTATTTATGGCGGTTTTGGAGCAGTGGCTTCTTCCTTGCTGAGTGGCCTTTCAGGTTATGTTGATATAGGACTCGTTTTCCTGTGGATATAGATACTTTTGTACCTGTTTCCTCCAGCATCTTCACAAGGTCCTTTACTGTTGTTCTGTGATTGATTTGCACTTCTCGCACCAAAGTCCGTTCATCTCTAGGAGACAGAACGTGTCTCCTTCCTGAGCGGTATGACGGCTGCGTGGTCCCATGGTGTTTACACTTGCGTACTATTGTTTGTACAGATGAACATGGTACCTTCACGCATTTGGAAATTGCTCCCAAGGATGAACCAGACTTGTGGAGGTCTACAATTTTTAATCTGAGCTTTTGGCTGATTTCTTTTGATTTTCCCACGATGTCAAACAAAGCGGCACTGAGTTTGAAGGTAGGCCTTGAAATACATCCACAGGTACACCTCCAATTGACTCAAATGATGTCAATTAGCCTATCAGAAGCTTCTAAAGCATTTTCTGGAATTGTCCATGCTGTTTAAAGGCGCAGTCAACTTAATGTATGCAAACTTCTGACCCACTGGAATTGTGATACAGTGAATTATAAGTGAAATAATCTGTCTATAAACAATTGTTGTAAAAATTACTTGTGTCATGCACAAAGAAGATGTCCGAACCGACTTGCCAAAACTATAGTCTGTTAACAAGAAATTTGTGGAGTGGTTGAAAAACAAGTTAATGACTCCAACATAAGTGTATGTAAACTTCCGACTTCAACTGTACACACACACCAAAAAAAGAAACGTCCCTTTTTCAGGACCCTGTCTTTAAAAGATAATTCGTAAAATTCCAAATTCATTGTAAAGGTTTTAAGCACTGTTTCCAATGCTTGTTCAATGAACCATAAACAATTAATGAATATGCACCTGTGGAACAGTCATTAAGACACTAACAGCTTACAGACGGTAGGCAATTAAGGTCACAGTTATGAAAACTTAGGACACTAAAGAGGCCTTTCTACTGACTCTGAAAAAACACCAAAAGAAAGATGCCCAGGATCCCTGCTCATCTGCGTGAACGTGTCTTAGACATGCTGCAGATGTGGCCAGGGAAATACATTTCAATGTCCGTACTGTGAGACGCCTAAGACAGCGCTACAGGGAGACAGGACGGACAGCTGATCATTCTCGCTGTGGCAGACCACGTGTAACACCTGCACAGGATCGGTACATCCAAACATCACACCTGCGGGACAGTTATAGGATGGCAACAACTGCCCGAGTTACACCAGGAACGCAAAATTCCTCTATCAGTGCGGACTGTCTGCAATAGGCTGAGAGAGGCTGGACTGAGGGCTTGTAGGCATGTTGTAAGGCAGATCCTCACCAGCAACAACGTCACCTATGGGCACAAACCCACCGTCACTGGAACAGACAGGACTGTCAAAAAGTGCTTTTCACTGTCGAGGTGCGGTTTTGTCTCACCAAGGGTGATGGTCAGATTCGTGTTTATCGTAGAAGGAATGAGCGTTAAACCGAGGGCTGTACTCTGGCGCGGGATCGATTTGGAGGTGGAGGGTCCGTCATTGTCTGGGGCGGTGTGTCACAGCATCATTGGACTGATCTTATTGTCATTGCATGCAATCTCAACGATGTGCGTTACAGGAAAGACAGCCTGCTCCCTCATGTGGTACCCTTCCCTTGGTGGAGGAGTGGGGTAACATCTCACAGCAAGAACTGGCAAGAACTGCAGTCCATGAGGAGGAGATGCACTGCAGTACTTAATGCAGCTGGTGGCCACACCAGATACTGACTGCTACTTTTGATTTTGACCCCACCTTTGTTCAGGGACACATTATTCCACTTCTATTAGTCACATGTCTGTGGAACTTGTTCAGCTTATATCTCAGTTGTTGAATCTTATGTTCATACAAATATTTACACGTTAAATTTGCTGAAAATAGACGCAGTGAGAGGACGTTTCTTTTTTTGCTGAGATTATATATATCCACGCACACACACACACACAAAGTATGTGGACAGCCCTTCAAAATAGTGGATTCAACTATTTCTACAACACCCATTGCTGACAGGTGTATAAAAATCAAGCACACAGCCATACAATCGCCATAGACTAATATTGGCAGTAGAATGGCCTTACTGAAGAGCTCAGTGACTTTCAACATGGCACCGTCATAGGATGCCATCTTTCCAACTAGTCAGTTTATAACATTTCTGCCCTGCTAGATCTGCCCCGGTCAATTGTAAGTGCTGTTACTGTGAAGTGGAAATGTCTAGAAGCAACAAACGGCTTAGCCGCGAAGTGGTAGGCCACACAAGCTCACAAAAACAGGACCGCCAAGTGCTGAAGTGCGTAACGTGGAAAAATCATCTGTCCTCACTTACAAAACTCACAAACTACCTCTGGAAGCAACGTCAGCACAATAACTGTTCGTCGGGAGCTTAAAGAAATGGGTTTCCATGGCCGATTAGCCACACACAAGCCTAAGATCACCATGTGTAATACCAAGTAGCGGCTGGAGTGGTGTAAAGCTCGCCGCCATTGGACTCTGGAGCAGTGGAAACGCGTTCTCTGGGAGTGATGAATCACGCTTCATAATCTGGGTTTGGCAAATTGCAGGAGAGCGCTACCTGCACCAATGCATAGTGCCAACTGTGAAGTTTGGTGGAGGAGGAAAAATGGTCTGGGGCTGTTTTTCCATGGTTTGGTCTGGTGGGGGCGGGGGCTGAGAATGATTTCCGTCTGTAATAAAGCCGTTTTGCAGGGAAAAACTAATTTTGATTGGCTGGGCATGGACTACATGAATCCTACCTTTGAAGCACATCTTATGAGTAGCAGACCATTGTCCTTTCTTCCTGGGCCAATGAAATTTGCCTAGACCTACTGTCAAGTTACCAGGTTGTTAGCTAGCTAGGTAAGATGACTGAACAACGTTGTTTGTTATCAAACCAATAATTATCAAACCAGGATTAGTTTAAAAACAGCCCTCAACATGGTTTGTGAAATTATATAAAATGCGTGCGAATCCTGACAGGGGGAAAAATAATTGTACAAAATTTAAAAAGCAACTCAGGCAATATGAGTCATATTGTTTGAACCATTTGGGTTAGAGACAAGCCTTTTTCTTCGCTGTAAAGCTCCAAGCATGTTACTTATATTCCCTTTGCCTGTTTTCAGAATTTCTACCAGGTTTGTGTTTTGGGAGATGGATTTGCCTGACCTGTGCATTGACACCTGTCATGTCTCTGACTTATCATTAAAAGTGAAGACTTATATTATCCAATCAATACTCTGTAATTGTTATTACGCGATTAAATGAATCATGTCAATTTAATTAACTAGGAAGTCGGGGCACGACAGAAAATTTGGGTTTACAGAGTCATAATATTCTGAATATAACTCATCAGATATTTTAATATCTGATCAATTAGTCTTCTATTAATTAATTATTACCTTCCGTCAGTCTCATCTGAACGTCGTAAAATTCTTGGTTATCTGCACAAACCCAGACTCTACTATGAATCATCCATACACAAATTGGCTCAATTATTTATTTACTAACCAATTAAACAATTACAGTATATATAATACATAATAACATTATACACTAAATACCGTCCCTAGTGGACTAAACAAAAACAGTTTGGTTATAACACAATAGATTCAGAGAGAAGAGAAGGGGGTTTTGGAAGATAGACTAAGGAACATGGGTCTCTATCGGACCTGGGAAACTATTCTCACATAAATACATATGCCGCTAACGAACGCTCATTCAGAAAAGCAATGCATTGTATTTACGTGAAGCTGGCTTCGATAGTTGAGCTGATGATGTGAGGCTCTGGTTTGCACAGTTGATGTCGCCATCGTCCTTTGTAGATTCTTCCGGGTCGTCGTGTGAGAGGTTCACGTGGTCTGAGAGGTTCATCTCACTCTGGAGATGCTTCCTCGTTGGTTAGTGTTCTCGTACTAGATTTGCGCATATGTTCAGCTGCAGTCTGATATATGCTAGTTTAGTATGCACTTCTTTAGGTGATCAATAGTTCAGAGTTCACACCATTTGACGTGTGGAGCAAGCTCTCACGTTTCCTGGCCTGTATAGTTGAAATTAGCCCTTTTCAACGTGGACAAGTCCTCCCGTTATTTGGAACTGAGTTAACTTTGTCACGGAGGCTTTTATTCAAGAGCGGAAAAGAGTTTGGTTCACAATTTCCAACCAATGTCTATTCACTTGGGCATGGCTACTGACTTAGTTAAACTTTACATGGGAGGCCAATTCTCATTTTAAAAAGGTCATTTCGCAAATAGTTTCATCTTTACTCATTCATTTTATACAAGAATTAGATGCAAGCCTCATAACTGAGGAACCTGTATAAACAGAGTTATGGTAATGTGATGTATTGTCTTTCATGAGGTCACAAACATGAAACAAAACGGACCGGGTCGAAGCTGGCTTCTCCACCGACCGTTTACACATTCTCCAAAAAAAGAATATTGTTCAATTCTCAAATTCTGGGATGTAGTAGAATTTGGCGTGAGAGTTCCTTTGTTCTACTGTGACCCTCTCTATCCCATACGGCATGGTCAAGGAGACAAGTGCCTCTACAACCACCGTAAATTCCTTGCAAAGTCATAAAAACTGGGGGGGGTGTTGTTCACATCTCTGCTAGCCAATTCACTGAAAGGGGTAGCGTCATGACACACCTCTCCACTAGATGGAGTGATGAACTTGTTGGTGATATAGGGTGATGTGTTCAAGGGGCCACAGAGTGTACTGCCTGCCAAACCTCACTGCTGATTGGTCAGTTCAGTGAAGCCAGATCCTAATCTCTGCTTCTGGCTGTTGGAGAGGGGTAATTGAGTGAGCTGGGGCCCTTTCATGGCACTGCCTCTGGGAGCCTGTCAGCTTTCTGCCTGTGACATGAGAGAGAGCGAGTGAGCGCCTAACTGTAAGATATTTTGTGAAGTGCTATAAACATATATGTGACCAGATTCAGGAAACTTTGTGTATGTCGCAAATCACAACTTCACAGGAGAGCTGTTTGAACCCCAATTTTCTTTATTTGTAAAAATGCGTTTTTTGGCAGATATGCCTTCTCGAACATGTGAACTTTCATGTGCCTTAATATCAAACTTGTATGCCTTCTGTAAATACGAATAAAGTTGTTAAATTACGAGCCTAGTTGGTTTAGCCACAGAAAAAGCGAGCAACCTTCCCGCTAGCCATGATTGGCTGAGATAATGAGTGGGCTGGACATGCTGAGAGATGAGCTTGTATTGGTCTGCCATATAGCACGTGTCTGTGTATTGGAGCTGGTCAGTATGTCTAGGTAACGTGTCAAACGCAGCTTCTTTTTTTTAATGTATGTATTGCTTGGTAAAACTGCATAAACCTAATGTCAAGTTAAAGTGTACTGTTGGCTAGCTAACGTTAGCTGGCTGGCTCGCTAGCTAACGTTATGTGTATGATCTTATTCTTCGTATCTCAGACACATTTGCTTGACTAGTTATATTCATATAACTTGGTTGGTTAGCTACCTGCAGGTTCATGCAGGGTAGTAACGTCATGAGTTGTGATTATGATCCATTGTTTAGCTAGCTAGCTACATGTCTTAACAAAAGACTCCACTCCAAGTATTTTCATTTCAAGTTATTGTACTGTTAGCTAGCTAGCTAACGTTAGCTGGTTGGCTCGCTAACTAATGTTACATCATGCGTTGGGATTCATTGTTTACCTAGCTAGCTATATTTCTTAACAAAAGACTCATCTTAGTGTGCCAGAGTGCAGAATAACTGATTAATTTTTGAACGCTCAACACTCCGGTTGAATATGTCCGGTGTCAGTAAACATCGGCAACAAAGCGTAATTTATTTGTTCCCAGCAGCACTGTTACGGTCACCAACGCTCTGGATAACATGAATACTACCTAAACAGCTCTGCTAGAGGGAGTAAAATGGTCAGAGTGGGGTGTTCTCTTATTACATGTCTGGAAGTAGCTAGCCAATGTTAGCTTGGGTGCTTGACTAGTGAGGTCAGAGCTTTCGGAACAACCCTACTTATTGGCCAGAGCGTCCAGTGTGTGCTCTGAACACGAAACGCTCTGAATTTACTAACGGACAATCTGACAGCACAGTTGCAGTCACCAACGCTCTGGATGACAAAGCAGCCTAACCAGCTCTGCTAGGGCGAATGATGTTCAGTGAGCTGTTCTCTCTCTTTTAGATGTCTGCAAGTAGCTGGCAAGTTAGTACAGAACGCACGGATCAACCCTTAAAGAGATGGGTGAGGCTAAGGCTTAAGAGGGTGTGAACAACGCTGAATGATTGTAGACAAAGAAGGGCTCTCCAATAGTAGTGCCAAAACATTGAAAGGACGGTTTTCTCAAAAGTGAGTTCACAAGTTGATCAACATTCAAAGCATAATTACTTTCCCATTGTTTCCTCAGATGCAGTGTATGATACACCATTTTGTAGCTCCGAGTCTCTACTTTTATCCAATGTAAAAAAAATAATTAAAGAAATTAAAATGTTGCATATTTGAAGAGGTTTTTGACCATACAGGGACCTAATCTCAAACACTTAAGAAAACATGCAAAATATGTCTATAATAAAAAAATTGATTTTATTTGTTTTTTGTGATGGCGCCGGAGGAGAGGGCTGCCGTCTTATTGGCTCTTAACCAACCATGCTATTTTGTTAGTTTTTTTGCGTTGTTCCCAACTTGTTTTGTACATAATGTTGCTGCTACAGTCTCTTATGACCGAAAATAACTTCTGGACATCAGAACTACGATTGCTCACCTCGAACTGAACGAAGAGTTCTTCTTCAATGAGTCGGACGGGAGGGATATACTACAGACCCCCGATCAGGCCCAGATCCCTGGCATTCACTGGAGAAGGAAACTGAGATTACGCAGAAAGAGATCAGGGTGCCTTGTGAGGACCAGGTGACAAGTGGCTAATCTGCCCTTGCCTTCCGTCCTGCTAGTTAACGTTCAATCCCTGGAAAATAAATGGGACGAACTGAAAGCACGTTTATCCAAAAATCTAAATCTAGAGTCGGCTTCCTATTCGCAACAAAGCCTCCTTCACTCATGCTGCCAAACATACCCTCGTAAAACTGACCATCCTACCGATCCTCAACTTCGGCGATGTCATTTACAAAATAGCCTCCAACACTCCTCAGCAAACTGGATGCAGTCTATCACAGTGCCATCCGTTGTCACCAAACCCCCATATACTACCCACCACTGCGACCTGTACGCTCTCGTTGGCTGGCCCTCGCTTCCTACTTGTCACCAAACCCACTGGCTCCAGGTCATCTACAAGTCTCTGCTAGGTAAAGCCCCGCGTTATCTCAGCTCGCTGGTCACCATAGCAGAACCCACCCGTAGCACGCGCTCCAGCAGGTATATCTCACTAGTCACCCCCAAAGCCAATTCCTCCTTTGGCCGCCTTTCCTTCCAGTTCTCTGCTGCCAATGACTGGAACAAACTGCAAAAATCACTGAAGCTGGAGACTCATATCTCTGTCACTAGCTTAGAGCACCAGCTGTCAGAGCAGCTCACAGATCACTGCACCTGTACATAGCCCATCCAACTACCTCATCCCCATACTGTATTTATCTTGCTCCTTTGCACCCCAGTATCTCTACTTGCACATTCATCTTCTGCACATCCATCACTCCAGTATCTAATTGGTATATTGTAATTACTTCACCACCATGGCCTATTTATTGCCTTACCGCCCTTATCTTACCTCATTTGCACACACTGTATATAGATTTTCTTCAACTGTATTATTGACTATGTCATGTTTATTCCATGTGTAACTCTGTGTTTTTGTATGTGTCGAACTGCTTTGCTTTATTCTTGGCCAGGTCGCAGTTGTAAATGAGAACTTGTTCTCAACTAGCCTACCTGGTTAAATAAATGAAATAAAAATAAACATACTCTAACCAGAAATCATGCATTACAGGCCACATTCGCACTGAGCTAAAGGGTAGAGCTGCCGCTTTTAAGGAGCGGGACTCTAACCCGGCAGCTTATAAGAAATCCTGCTATATCCGCCGACAAACCATCAGCTATTGTCCGGTTGAAATATTATCGATTATTTAGGCTAAAAACAACCTGAGGATTGATTATAAACATTGTTTGACATGTTTCTACAAACTTTACGGATACTATTTGGAATTTGGACCAACTGGCAAGTGTCTTCACTGACATTTTCAACCTCTCAACGTCGGAGTCTGTAATACCAACATATTTCAAGCAGACCACCATAGTCTCTGTGCCCAAGAACACCAAGGTAACCTGCCTAAATGACTACCGACCCATAGCACTCACGTCTGCAGCCATGAAGTGCATTGAAAGGTTGGTCATGGCTCACATCAACACCATTATCCCAGAAACCCTAGACCCACTCCAATTTGCATACTGCCCCAACAGAACTACAGATGATGCAATCTCTATTGTACTCCACACTCCCTTTCCCACCTGGACAAAAGGAACACCTACATGAGAATTCATTGACTACAGCTCAGCATTCAACACCATAGTGCCCTCAAAGCTCATCCCTAAGCAAAGGACCCTGGGATTAAACACCTCCCTCTGCAACTGGATCCTGGACTTCCTGACGGGCCGCCCCCAGGTGGTAAGGGTAGGTAACAACACATTGTCACACTGATCCTCAACACGGGGGCCCCTCGGGGATGCGTGCTCAGTCCCCTCCTGTACTCCGTGTTCACTCATGACTGCACTGGCAGGCACGACTCAAACACCATCATTAAGTTTGCTGATGACAACAATGGTAGGCCTGATCACCGACAACGATGAGACAGCCTATATGGAGGAGGTCAGAGACCTGACTGTGTGGTGCAAGGACAACAACCTCTCCCTCAACATGATCAAGACAAAGGAGATGATTGTGGACTACAGGAAAAGGAGGACTGAGCACACCTCCATTCTCATCGACGGGGCTGTTGTGGAGCAGGTTGAGAGCTTCAAGTTCCTTGATGTCCACAAACTAACATGGTCCAAGCACACCAAGACAGTTGTGAAGAGGGCACGACAAAACCCTTACCCCCTAAGGAGACTGAAAAGATTTGGCACGGGTCCTCAGACCCTCAAAAGGTTTTACAGCTGCCCCATCGAGAGCATCCTGACGGGTTGCATCACTGCCTGGTATGGCAACTGCTCGGCCTCCGACCGCAAGGCACTACAGAGGGTAGTGCGTACGGCCCATCACATGGGTCAAGCTTCCTGCCATCCAGGACCTCTATACCAGGCGGTGTCAGAGGAAGGCCCTAAAAATTGTCGAAGACTCCAGCCACCCTAGTCATAGTTACTGCACAGCAGCTACTGCACACAGCGGTACCGGAGCGCCACGTCTAGGTCCAAGAGGCTCCTAAATAGCAGCTTCTACCCCCAAGCCATAAGACTCCTGAACAGCTAATCAAATGGCTACCTAGACTATTTGCATTGCCCCCCCCCCCCCCCCCCCCGGAAAGCTGCTGTTACTCTGTTATTATCTATGCATAGTCACTTTAATAACTCTACCTACATGTACATATTACCTCAATTACCTCGACACCGGTTCTCCCGCACATTGACTCTGTACCGGTACCCCCTGTATATAGCCCCGCTATTGTTATTTACTGCTGCTCTTTAATAATTTGTTATTCTTATCGCCTACTTTTTTTAGGTATTTTCTTAACTGCATTGTTGGTTAGGGGCTTGTAAGTAAGCATTTCACTGTAACGTCTACACCTGTTGTATTCCGTGCATGTGACAAAAAACATTTTATAAATGCTAGCTGATAAGTTATATGCATGAAAATAAAGACTTCAAAATGTGACATTTGAGAGATTTTTTGGACACTAGGGGACGCCTAGATATTGTTATGGATAAAAGACTAACAAAAAGAATGAGCTGGCGCACACCCAGCGAAAATGATTTAGCCTAGAGGTGCTGACTAACGGCGAATGAACTGTAAGCTACAAATAAAAAAAATTCAGTTGCACACTCATATATATTTCACACTATCGTTCAAAAGTTTGGGGTGACTTAGAAATGTCACTGTTTTTGAAAGAAAAGCAAATTTTTTGTCCAATAAAGTAACATCAAATTGATCAGAAATACAGTGTAGACATTGTTAATGTTGTAAATGACTATTGTAGCTGGAAACGGCTGATTTTTAATGGAATATACATAGGCGTACAGAGGCCCATTATCAGCAACCATCACTCCTGTGTTCCAATGGCACGCTGTGTTCGCTAATCCAAGTTTATCATTTTAAAAGGCTAATTGATCATTAGAAAAGCCTTTTGCAATTACGTTAGCACAGCTGAAAACTGTTGTGCTAATTAAAGGACTTCTTTAGACTAGTTGAGTATATGGAGAATCTGGTGTGTTCTTAAATTCAATGAGGAGTGCCAGAGTGCGCTCGTAAATTTAGAGCTTGTTGTCAGATTGTCCATTTGTAAATTCAGAGGGGTTCACTCTCGGAGCGCACACTGGACACACCGGCCGAGGAGTAGAGGTAATTTGAGCGTTCTGACCTTACAGTGGCAGTCAAGCACCCAAGCTAACGTTGGCTAGCTACTTCCAGATAAATGAGACCACTGACAATTTTACTTGCACTTGCAGAGCTGGTTAGGCAGTTGTCATGTTATCCATAGCGTTGGTGACTAACTGTGATGCTGGCAACAACTTAATTACGCTTTTTTGCCGACGTTTACTAAAAGCAGCCATATTCAACGGGCGTTGAGCGCTCATAAATGCATAAATGCTCTGGTACACTCAGACGAGAGTGCTCTGAAATCGGAGTAGATAGCCAGACTGAATTTATGAAAGCGCCCGAATGTCCATTGAGAACGCACAAGGACTATACCATTTAGCTAAGCTAAGAATGACGGGAATAATCAGGTCAATAAACGTTGGGTAGTTAGATAGCATATAGTTAATATACTGGCAAGTTTGATGTATAAGTAACCAACTAACGTTAGGTAGCTAGCTAACATACCGGTATATACTGCTGTAATGATATGCTATGTGGTTCTTAAGGACAGTGTATCTAACAAATTGTCAGCCAACATAACGTGTAAGGTAACTTATTTGAAAAGTCATTACTTTATTACATTGCTCAACATTTTCTTAGCATTTGTCATAATTAGTTAAAGCTATGAATTTGTAGCAGCTAATGGGGATCCTACAAATACAAAACTAACCCTAATGTCAACACACACACAGGCACCTCAAAGAATGCAAAGACTATCATTAGGCAAAATGGCAGACAGAGACGAGTCACTACAATACAGACCCCTCAGCTGTTCAATAAGTTAGTGACATCTTTATTTGGTTGATTGTGACGTTAATTCATATGGGGTGTTTGTTGTTTTGTAAACTCCTCTTCAAAACAGGACATCTGGGAGAGAGCGAGAGAGGCCCGAGGGAGGAATGTGGTTACACGTGTTGGTGTGACAGACACACACATCACCCAGTCATAAGGATCTGTTGTCAGCAGCGTGAAGGGAAGTAGTGTTTATGTTCAGGCAGAGAGAGACGGTTCTTAAATTAACCAGTGTGTGTACATAGAACGGAAAACACCCTGACACCTTCACAGTAACAGCAGGTAGTAGGCTAGTGAGAACAAGACTAAGATAGACACCTGCTACAGTTTACTGACTCAACTAGCAACCTTCACGTCTCTGATGGGCCCAAGTAGCCTCCAGCACCTTTCTGTCCAACTAGCCTAACTATGACCTTGATCTGAGTTTAACAATAATTTAGATTTAATCTTTGACAGAAACATGCAACAAACGATGACAATGCAATTGGATACACTGTCTTCTAAGAAATACACGTTTTTTTTTTTTTAAAGGTCAACGTGCTCATGATACAATTGAATAGAAATGCACATTTCCTGAGGCTTGGCCTAGATCCAGAGACTGAAATAATTAGCACCAGATTCAGAAGCTGAACGCTGTTCCAAAGTCTCAATCCTTTCTGCTCCTTCATCGAGTCATGTTCTGCCCCTTGTCTCTGTGTGCAGTTTGTGTGTGTAAAGCATGCCTCCTGCTGCAGGAGTAAACTTGTTTGCCGTGTTTATCTTCCACTGCTGGCACAAAATGTTCTGTGGCAAAATGGAGGCCAGTTTCCTGACCTTGTAGGGCAGGGCTCTCCAACCCTGTTCCTGGAGATAAACTGTCCTGTAGGTTCACACTAGTGGTCGATTTCAAGTTACTACAAATTGGTAATCAGCCTTTTTGGATGCCGATTACGGCCAATTACATTGCAATCCACGAGGAGACTGCGTGGCAGGCTGACCACCTGTTACACGAGTTGCAATCCACGAGGAGACTGCGTGGCAGGCTGACCACCTGTTACACGAGTTGCAATCCACGAGGAGACTGCGTGGCAGGCTGACCACCTGTTACACGAGTTGCAATCCACGAGGAGACTGCGTGGCAGGCTGACCACCTGTTACGCGAGTTGCAATCCACGAGGAGACTGCGTGGCAGGCTGACCACCTGTTACGCGAGTTGCAATCCACGAGGAGACTGCGTGGCAGGCTGACCACCTGTTACGCGAGTTGCAATCCACGAGGAGACTGCGTGGCAGGCTGACCACCTGTTACGCGAGTTGCAATCCACGATGAGACTGCGTGGCAGGCTGACCACCTGTTACGCGAGTTGCAATCCACGAGGAGACTGCGTGGCAGGCTGACCACCTGTTACACGAGTTGCAATCCACGAGGAGACTGCGTGGCAGGCTGACCACCTGTTACGCGAGTTGCAATCCACGATGAGACTGCGTGGCAGGCTGACCACCTGTTACGCGAGTTGCAATCCACGAGGAGACTGCGTGGCAGGCTGACCACCTGTTACGCGAGTGCAGCGTCAAAAGGATCTTGTGGCTGTAAGGAGCCAAGGTAAGTTGCTAGCTGGCATTAAAGTTCTCATAAAAAACAATCAATCTTCACATAATCACTAGTTAACTACACATGGTTGATGATATTACTAGGTTAACTAGCTTGTCCCGAGTTGCATATAATCAATGTGGTGCCTGTTAATTTATCATCGAATCACAGCCTACTTCAACTTCGCCAAACGGGTGATGATTTAACAAAAGCGCATTTGCGGGAAAAAAACAACCGTTTCACAAATGTACCTAACCATAAACATCATTAGTTCAAAGAAATTCATGTTAGAAGGCAATAATAACTAAGGAAACTGTGTCACTTCTCTTGCGTTCAGTGCAAGCAGAGTCAGGGTATATGCAACAGTTTGGGCCGCCTGGCTCGTTGCGAACTGTGTGAAGACCGTAATTAATTTGCCGAATTTTACATAATTATGACATAACATTGAAGGTTGTGCAATGTAACAGCAATATTTAGACTTAGGGTTGCCACCTGTTCGATAAAATACGGAACGGTTCTGTATTTCACTGAAAGAATAAACATTTTGTTTTCAACGTGATACTTTCCGGACCATATTAATGACCAAAGGCTCGTATTACTGCGTTTATTATATTATAATTAAGACTATGATTTGATATTTGATAGAGCAGTCTGACTGAGCGGTGGTAGGCAGCAACAGGCTCGTAAGCATTCATTCAAACAGCACTTTACTGCGTTTTGCCAGCAGCTCTTAGCAATGCTTGAAGCACAGCGCTGTTTATGACTTTAAGCCTATCAACTCCCGTGATTTGCCTGGCAATACTAAAGTGCCTATAAGAACATCAAATAGTCAAAGCTATACGATATACAACTGGTATAGAGAGAAATAGTCGACGCGTCATAATTCCTATAATATCTACAACCTAAAACTTCTTAACTGGGAATATTGAACCACCAGCTTTCATATGTTCTCATGTTCTGAGCTAGGAACTTAAACAGTAGCTTTTTTTGACATGGCACATATTGCACTTTTACTTTCTTCTCCAACACTGTGTTTTTGCATTATTTAAACCAAATTGAACATGTTTCATTATTTATTTGAGACTAAATAGATTTTATTTATGTATTATATTAAGTTCAGATAAAAGTGATCATTATTCATTCAAGTATTGTTGCAATTGTCATTATTACAAATATATATATAAAATTGTCCAATTAATCGGTATCGGCTTTTTTTGGTCCTCAAATAATCGGACTCGGCGTTGAAAAATCATAAATCGGTCAACCTCTAGTTCACACTCCAGTGTTAATGCTAAATTGTAATTACTTCGCCCCTACGGCCTATTTATTGCCTTACCTCCCTAATCTTACTTCATTTGCAAACACTGTATATAGACTTTTCTATTGTGTTATTGACTGTACGTTTGTTTATTCCATGTGTAACTCTGTGTTGTTGTTTGTGTCACAGTGCTTTGCTTTATCTTGGCCAGGTCGCAGTTGTAAATGAGATCTTGTTCTCAACTGGCCTACCTGGTTAAGTAAAGTTGAAATAAAAAACAAACAAACACTCCAACCTAGCACACCCGATTCCAATAATTAGCTGGTTGATAAGCTGAATCCGATTAGTTACAACTGGGGTTGGAGTGAAAACCTACAGGAGGGTAGCGCTCCAGGAACAGGATTGGAGAGCGTTGCTGTAGTGTACAGTATATGGATGAGTGACTGGGACACACCCTGGTCCTGGGGCTGTGTGAGAGCAGAGAGGCCATGAAGCCAGGAACGGGACAAACCACATTTCCTGCACTTCCAGAAAGAACGCTAAGTCCACACAAACCATAAGTCACACTCATCAGAATACTAACTAGCTACACACAGACTTGGTGCAAGCAAAATAGATCATTTGCTGAATGATGCCGTATGCTACAGCCATTCTGTCCTTTGCAGCATGGTCAGATACTGACAAATGCATGTCCAAGCCGCAAGGCTGTGTGTGAAAGGCTAAACAGAGAGTAAGGGGACAACTGTGTGCATGTGACCATATTGATCTGGTGATTGACTGACCATCACATATTGGCACAGAGTCAATTATTCTTACTACATACACAGAGAGGGGAAGAGAGGGGTAAATTGAGGGAGCATAGAGGGAGAGGTTTCACTGTAATAGTGAAGGTGTAAACTTGGCAGTAGAAAACCTAAACAGTATATTTGACCTCTCAGCTTCCCTAGCAAATCTAAACATTTTAAGCAGACAACCTAAGAAAATTAACAATGACAAAAGCAAAAACCTAAGAAAGAAATTGAGAAACCTATCCAGCGAAAAACAGAGAACCAGAAAACTTGAGCCTACGCCTTCACTATGGTGAATCACTAAAACAATACATTACAGAAAAAGAAGGAACAGCACATCAGAAATCAGCTCAATGTAATTGAAGAATCCATAGAATCTAACCACTTCTGGGAAAATTGGAAAACTCTAAACTAACAACAAAGAGTTATCCAAAACGGAGATGTAGGGATATAAACCACTTCTCCAATCTTTTTGGCTCTATAACAAAGAACAAACAGCAAAAACATATACATGATCAAATACAAATCTTAGAATCAACTATTAAAGACAACAAGAACCCATTGGATTCTCCAATTACAGTGAATGAACTACAGGACAAAATACCACATTTCTTTCCAAAGGGCCGGGGGGTGAGACAGGGATGCAGCTTAAGCCCCACCCTCTTCAACATGTACATCAAGGAATTGGCGAGGGCACTAGAACAGTGTGCAGCACCCGGCCTCACCCTACTAGAATCTGAAGTCAAACGTCTACTGTTTGCTGATGATCTGGTGCTTCTGTCTCCAACCAAGGAGGGCCAAAAGCAGCACCTAGATCTTCTGCACAGATTCAGTCAGACCTGGGCCCTGACAGTAAACCTCAGTAAGACAAAAATAAAGGTGTTCCAAAAAAGGTCCAGTTGCCAGGACCACGAATACAAATTCCATCTATACACCGTTGCCCTAGAGCACACAAAAAACGATACATACCTCGGCCTAAACATCAGCGCCCCAGATAACTTCCACAAAGCTGTGAACGATGTGAGAGACAAGGCAAGAAGGGCCTTCTATGCCATCAAAAGGAACATAACATTTGACATACCAATTAGGATCTGGCTAAAAATACTTGAATCAGTTATAGAACCCATTGCCCTTTATGGTTGTGAGGTCTGGGGTCCCGCTCACCAACCAAGAATTCACAAATAATGCATGCAGAACAGATTTATGCAGATACCCGCTAATTATCTACAAATTCTACCACCACCTAAAAAGGAAGCGATTCCCAAACCTTACATAACTAATCAATCACATACAAAGGAATGAACCTGGAGAAGAGCCCCCTAAGCAAGCCGGTCCTGGGGCTCTGTTCACAAATACAAAGATTTCCTTGGGTCATTCACAGTGGTCAGGTATTCTGCCACTGTGTACTTTCTGTTTAGTGCCAAATAGCATTCTAGTTTGCTCTGTTTTTCTTTCAATTCTTTCCAATGTGTCAAGTAATTATCTTTTTGTTTTCTCATCATTTGGTTGGGTTTAATTTTGTTGGTGTCCTGGGGCTCTGTCCTGGGACAAAATTAAACCCAACCAAATGATGAGAAAACAAAAAGATAATTACTTGACACATTGGAAAGAATTTAAAGAAAAACAGAGCAAACTAGAATGCTATTTGGCACTAAACAGAAAGTACACAGTGGCAGAATACCTGACCACTGTGACTGACCCAAGGAAATCTTTGACTATGTACAGACTCAGTGTAGCCTTGCTATTGAGAAAGGCCGCAGAAATGAAGACATGGCTCTCAAGAGAAGACAGGCTATGTGCACACTGCCCACAAAATTAGGTGGAAACTGAGCTGCACTTCCTAACCTCCTGTCAAATGTATGATCAGAGAAACATATTTGCCTCAGATTAAAAACAGACCCACAAAGAATTCCAAAACAAATCCCATTTTGATAACCTCCCATATATATCTGAGATATCTACTGCATCCCTCATCCTCCACATACAACACCGTTCTGCCAGTCACATTCTGTTAAAGGTCCCCAAAGCACACACATCCCTGGGCCGCTCCTCTTTTCAGTTCGCTGCAGCTAGCGACTGGAACGAGCTACAACAAACACTCAAACTGGACAGTTTAATCTCAATCACTTGATTCAAAGACTCAATCATGGACACTCTTACTGACAGTTGTGGCTGCTTTGTGTGATGTATTATTGTCTCTACCTTCTTGCCCTTTGTGCTGTTGTCTGTGCCCTGTTTTGTGCTGCTACCATGTTTTGTTGCTACCATGTTGTCATGTTGTGTTGCTGCTATGCTAAGTTGTGGTCTTAAGTCTCTTCATGTAGTGTTGTCACTCTTGTCGTGATCAAATCAAAGTTTGTCACGTGCTGAATACAACCTTACAGTGAAATGCTTACTTACCAATAGTGCAAAAAAGGTATTAGATGAACAATAGGTAAGTAAAGAAAAAAAAGAAAAAACAGTAGAAAGACAGTGAAAAACAGTAGCGAGGCTATATACAGTAGCGAGGCTATATACAGGCACCGGTTAGTCAGGCTGATTGAGGTAGTATATACATGTAGATATGGTTAAAGTGACTATGCATATATGATGAACAGAGTAGCAGTAGCGTAAAGAGGGGTTGGCGGGTGGCGGGACACAATGAAGAAGCAGCCCGGTTAGCCAATGTGCGGGAGCACTGGTTGGTCGGCCCAATTGAGGTAGTATGTACATATGTACAGTTAAAGTGACTATGCATGTGTTTTGTCCTATATTTTTATTTGATGTATTTGTTATTTTAATCCCAGACCCCATCCCCGCAGGAGACCTTTTGGTAGGCCGTCATTGTAAATAAGAATGTTTTCTTAACTGACTTGTCTAGTTAAATAAAAGTTAAATAAATACAAAAAAAATTAAATAAATACCAGTGTGCAATCACAGCAGCAAGATTTGTGACCTGTTGCCACAAGAAAAGGGCAACCAGTGAAGAACAAACACCATTGTAAATACAACCTATATTTCTGTTTATTTATTTCCCCTTGTGTACTATTTGCACATCATTACAACACTGTACATACACATATGACATTTGTAATGTTGTTATTTTTTTGGAACTTTTGTGAGTGTAATGTTTACTGTACATTTTTTATTGTTTATTTAACTTTTGTTTATTATCCATTTCACTTGCTTTGGCAATGTTAACATATGTTTGCCATGCCAATAAAGTCCCTTGAACTGAATTGAGATGGAAGGAAGACAGACGGAGATGACAGAGTGAGAGAGGTGGGCAAAAGACAATGCATGGAACATTTAATGTAAACACAGGGGCTCAATTATCTTTTTTGTGTGACCCAGATCTATTCTAAAGCCTCAGTAGACAAGCCTCCCTTGAACAGTGAAGGCTGCCCAGTCATTTAGGACAGTTTTACAGTTAACTGCTATTGGACATGGAAATCCACTGCAAACGTTTGAAATGCAAATTACGAGAATCAAGATAACCAATTCAATAGCTACAAAAAGTTAGCTCTGATGTTATGTAAATTAAAACTCTTCTTGATAGAATCAAATCTCCATAAAATACACCACATGTATAGCTTTTAGTTTAGTCCCTACATGTGGTTTATGGTCAATATATACCAATTATTCTAGCTACCAGCTTCGACCATAACATGCAGCGGCACGCTTGAAAGGCACAGAAAACTTGGTGGGTAGAGAACATCAGGTACCTAACTAGCATGCTAATTAGCTGATAGCTACTGTAGCACAGAGTGCCGTTAACTGACAAACTAGCTGGCAAAATATAACATTAGAACATATTTGAATGTTCATTAAACAAGATTTCGGCAAAAGTTAAACGGTTGCTTACCCTGATTTTCTCCAAGGGGGTGAATCGTAACTCGTGAACGAAAGGATTTCTGAAAGGGGTTGGCAAATCCGACCTATCTCTAATCTCCAAGGAAGAATGCTGCTCATCTGGCAACTTCATAACTGAAAACAAATAAACTAACACTTCAGTTCGCAACGGTTTTTCTATTCCACAATAAACAGGCAATGCTTCTTTGAAACTGACTTTCTAGGCTAGCTACACATGTACTGATGGCACTGATAGGTATGCTCGAGAAACATCAACTCGTTTTCGTTGATGTGGGGCGGGGAAGGGAGGATGGCTAATTTCAATGTACTGGGACTGCGCATGCGTAGTAGCAAGCCATACACTGACCACTTTGGAAGGTGTTGGATCTTTTTTACAGTGGTGCCAGAATTTCAGCACACATGCCACACACACACGAGTCACGACACAGGCAGACACACACAGGGACAACTGATATGAGTTTTGTGGGACATGACCTCTTTTCCTGGAATGTGTCTTTGAGATGTGCCAGATACCTTTGAGTGCGTATGAGTGTGAAGATGTAGTGCTTGCACTCTCACTTGACCCACCTGTCAATTTGTTACTCAGTTTGACGTCTTTGGGTCTCTCTTGTTTACCTTAATATGTAAAAACTTTATGTGGCTGTAGGTGACAATAATCCAGAAAATAGCTCAACATTATTGTTCATTCAGTCTGGATGTCATAATCATTTAGAATTGTTTTCTTTGAAAGTTGTAGCTCTATCTGACAGGAGAGGCCCTGTCAGAGAAATGGCAGCAGGATCATCAGTTAAAGAAGAAGTGTTATTCTTCATGTGGCTTCCAGCAGACTAGATGGTGAGTTGCGTATTGTTGCCTTTCGCAGGTCGGAGTGCGGATTGCACATTTTGGTCACCCCCCCCCCCCCCCCCCCCCCCCCCCCCCAAAAAGGGAAAAGGGGAATGGGAAAAAATTAAATTGCACCACCATCTAACCCTGCACTTATACACTATCCCCCAAAACCCCCACCCCCTTATACACTACTTGGGCCCTAAATGATCCTACACCAGGCTGTTGGCCTGGGAGAATGGAACCCCTTCTCTCAAAACTTCCTGTAGATCTTCTGCACTTAAATCTCTCACACCCAAATAGTTCTCTGCTGCTGCAACTACCACATCTATCTTCTGTGATTTCCGCTCTATCAGTCAGTGTAGGTGATCACCATGGCAATAAACTCAAGAAATCCAACCTTACTAAAACTCATCCTCTCTGGCTCTCTCTCTTCAGGCCTACTCACTATGGGCCTCCCAGTCGACTCATTCACCCTCGGGCTATCCCAGTGGTGTAAAGTACTTAAGTAAAAATACTTTAAAGTACTACTTAAGTAGTTTTTTGTGGGTATATGTACTTTACTTTACTATTTCTATTTTTGACAACTTTTACTCGTACTTCATGTACTTTTTACTATTTTCCCTGACACCCAAAAGTACTCGTTACATTTTGAATGCCTAACAGGAAAGAACATTTTCAAAATCGTAACACTTATCAAGATAACATCCCTGGTCATCCCTACTGCCTCTGATCTGGCGGACTCACCCAAAACAAATGCTTTGTTTGTAAGGACATTTAAATTATTATTACCTTTTACTTTTACTTTTGATACTTACGTATATTTTAGCAACTACATTTACTTTTGATACTTAAGTATAATTAATACCAAATCATTTTAGACTTACTCAAGTAGTATTTTACTGGGTGACTTTCACTTTTACTTGAGTCATTTTCTATTAAGGTATCTTTACTTTTACTCAAGTAGTATTTTACTAGGTGACTTTCACTTTTACTTGAGTCATTTTCTATTAAGGTATCTTTACTTTTACTCAAGTATGAACATTTTGTACTTTTTCCACAACTGGGATATCCTCTACTCTCTTCACTGCCTCAGCATAGGAAACTTTCTGCCCCATTTCTCACATTGTGGGATCTCCCTTCTACACACTGCAACATGTCCAAATCCTTGGCACTTAATGCACCGAAGCGGGTTAGAAACATAGACCCTCACAGAATAGCAAATATAACCTAACCTGACATTATCAGGTAGAAACTCTGTGTCAAAGCTCAACAAGACAAACAGGGTTTTCTCTGTCTCGCCTTTGCCACCGGGTCTACGTCTCACCAAACGGCGGGCATCACAAACACTTGGTATATTCCTTTTTATTTGATCCAGCTCTACACTCAACGCTACCCCACTGATCACTCATTTTAGCGGCGCCCTGCTCCGGAGAGCAAAGCACGCCACAGGTTGAGCACTGAGCCACATGACTCGAAGCACCTGCTTCCCCTCTGAGGCAGATAAAAAAAAAAAAAAAAAAAATTAAATCACTTCTCGAATGTTTCACAGGTATAATCATTCCCAGTTTGTCCTTTACTCAGCCCGACACAATGTTTGGGTAGGCCAAAAAGCAGTAATCTCACTCCTACCGGTCCAAATTCATCTCTGGTAGGATTCTCAGGGCAAATATTGGAAGTCTCCACTACACCAGTCGTCGCACTTCATCCAGGACTGGCTCAACCAGTGTTCACCACCGCCGTCTGACTCCATTTCGAGATCATCAAGGTTCTCAAGAGAGCATGAAGACCTATAAGTAAGATGACTTGGTTTGTAATCAGGAGACGTAGGTATGTGCACCTCGAACAAAGATTTATACTCAGGAGATGAATCTCTAATCTTAAAAGTGCCATTCTTACGCTTTCGTGTCATCACTTCCTATCTGACTTCTCGTTAGCTAGCAATCCTAGCCGAATAATAATTATTCTTCTACTTCTTTTATATCATGGCGTTCTCAAATTGTATATGTGCATGCCGCCACCTACTGTGCGGTAGTGAGGGGGGGGGGGGCAGCTCCAACTAACCCTACACCTATTTACCACTATTTCATAAAAAACATGCTAAATCATCTACTTTGACCCTAACTGGAGGACGGGACTCTTTTGTTCAACACACCTTGTAACTCTTCTGTAGTAAAACATTGTACACTCAAGTCTTATCTGCAGCTGCCACCACAACATATATTCTCTGTGATTTACGTTCCATTTCTGCGGTACAGTTGATAACCATGGCAATGGATGCTAAGAACCCAACCTTACTGAAGCACAAATTCTTATCACTATGTATTGGCCTAGGCCTACTACTCACCATTGACCCATCATCCTCTACTCTCTTCACTTCCTTAGCATACTACACCTTCTGTTCACTCTGACCCAGGCAACCTCAACCCATCTCTCTCGCACTGGGCACTTTTGATCCCCAGCAACATGGGCACCCCTACAATTGACACACAGTTTTTTCCACCGATACTACACATTCCTTTGTCCCATGCCGTCCTGCACACTTCTCACATCTCGGAATCTCCCTCCCAACCACTGCTGCAACATGGCAATAAGCTTGGCATCTGAAACACCATGGTGGGTTTGGCACAAAAGCTTTCACGGGATAACTGACATGTCCTAACATGACTTTATCAGGTAAAGACTCTGCTTCAAAACTCAGAAGGACAGACAGTGTCTTAGTTCACCACTCTTGCCACCCGGTCTGCGTTCCACCAAACGGCGGGCGTCACAGATGCAGGGAATCTCCAATTTCAGTTGCTCCACCTCAAAACTTAACGCCACCCCAGGAATCACTCCTTTCAAAGGCGCCCTGCTTCGTGGGAGCAATGTAAGTCACATGTCTTGTTCCTAGTCACGTGACGCGAAGCTCCCTCTCCCTCTGGACAGAAGAAACACAGAAAATCATTAGAAGTCCACTTTGAGCTACCTTCACCGATTGAACAATACCCAACTTATTTTCTACCCAGCCTGATACTACATATGGATCAGCCAAAAGGCAGCGATCCACTTTCTCCTTTGCATGACCGTGCGAGGCTCGGACTCTGAGGTCTTCACCACACCTGCTACCACAAGTAATTCATCCTCACTGTCGTCAGATTCAATTTCTGAGCCATCAGAGACAGCAGAATATGGTTCGTACTTGGCGCCGTTCTTCCTCAAAGCACATCTTCCCACTGCACTCGGCTCTTCTCCTTCTTCTTTGCTTCCATAACCACGTCTACCCGTTCACCATGCTCACGCCGTGCCTTCATCCGCTGTGCTGCTTGCAGAACACAGCACTGATGGCCTTTCTCCAATACCCATCTGTTCTTTTGCCCAATGTACTAGTCTGGCTATCTCTGGCCTCTCCATGCTCCCAAAACGTGCTACAGTCGTCAGCCAGGTCTCCTCCTCATCATCCATCTTATCCACCCTCTCGAATAATAATTCCCAGTGAAGGAACCAGCATAAACCACACACTGACAGGGTGGTTCCTAGTGTGACTGTGACCATAAGCTTGATTTACTTTCATGCCAGTCCATAAAGCCAACCATCCACGAGGCCAATAATATCCGTACTACTACTGCCTGCCAGGCTTGGAAATGAATGCACACATGCATGCGCGCACACACAAACACACACACCAGAGTAGTCAACTTTGAATCACACAGTACTGAAAGAGATGGATGGGTGGTTATTGCAGTTGTCTGGGTTATTGTTTACTGATAAAACATCTCAAAGTGGGCATACCGGTTCCCAAAGCTCAGATGTTTGCACATAGTGGGATGTCAATATTGCACTGTGCTTATTTAATAATGTTACTATGTGTCTTTGTCCTGGAGAGAAAGCTTTTGACAAGAAAGTAATCCTGGATTCATAATTGAAAAAGATAGATGATATTGGAAAAATATTTGGCAAATTAAGATCCATTCCCTCCCCCTTCAAACTGGAAGGAAATGGAAATAGAACTGGTGGTTGTATTGATAAGGCGTATTGATAACCTCAGCACATATTTTTTTATTCATCTTCCATTTTTATTCAAGAGTGGTTGATTAGTGCTTGAACATTTGATTTATTCTTCAATAAATGTGCCCTGGTTGGACTGCAAAGTAGCAGACGTGTAACTTTCCCTTTGCATGTCATACGTAACTGCAGTGCATCCTGCACCTCCAACACCAAACATCCGTCTCTAGCACTTACTGTAACAAGGTCATGACTATCTGGTTATAAGTCAATGGGCTTTGGTTTGCGTAGACAAATTCAGAATGTGGCTAAACGTCTCACTAATGCAATTAGTGTAGGCTAACAAGCTGACAAGGTACAAATCTGTCGTTCTGCCCCTGAACAAGGCAGTTAACCCACTGTTCCTAGGCCGTCATTGAAAGTAAGAATTTGTTCTTAACTGACTTGCCTAGTTAAATAAAGGTAAAATAAATAAAAATACATATACACTGCATTTGGAAAGTATTCAGACCCATTCACTTTTTCCACATTTTGTTACGTTACAGCCTTATTCTAAAATGGATTAAATAGTTTTTTTCCCCTCATCAATTTAAACACAATACCCCATAATGACAAAGCAAAAAGTGTTTTTTATAAATTTTTTCAAATTTATTACAAATAATTAATTGAAATATCACGTTGACATAAGTATTCAGACCCTTTACTCAGTACTTTGTTGAAGAACCTTTGACAGCGATTACAGCCTTGAGTCTTCTTGGGTAGGACGCTACAAGCTTGGCACACCTGTATTTGGAGAGTTTCTCCCATTCTCTACAGATCCTCTCAAGCTCTATCAGATTGGAAGGGGAGCGTCGCTGCACAGCTATTTTCAGGTCTCTCCTAAATGTTAGATCGGGTTCAAGTCCGGGCTCTGGCTGGCCACTCAAGGGCATTCAGAGACTTGTCTCGAAGCCACTCCTGCGTTGTCTTGGCTGTGTGCTTAGAGCTGTTGTCCTGTTGGAAGGTGAACCTTCTCCACTGAGCACTCTGGAGTCCTTTGGGTGCCTTTTGACAAACTCCAAGCAGGCTGTCATATGCCTTTTACTGAGGAGTGGCTTCCATCTGGCCACTCTACCATAAAGGCCTGATTGGTGCAGTGCTGCAGAGATGATTGTCCTTCTGGAAGTTTCTCACATCTCCACAGAGGAACTCTGGAGCTCTGTCAGAGTGACCATCGGGACCTTGGTCACCTCCCTGACTAAGGCCCTTCTCCCTGATAGTTCAGTTTGGCCGGGCGGCCAGCTCTAGGAAGAGTTTTGGAGATTTCAAACTTCTTCCATTTAAGAATGATGGAGGCCACTGTGTTCTTTGGGACCTTCAATGCTGCAGAAATGTTTTGGTACCCTTCCCCAGATCTGTGCCTTGACATAATCCTGTCTCGGAGCTCTACGGACAATTCCTTCGACCTCATGGCTTGGTTTTATAATGACAGGTGTGTGCCATTCCAAATCATGTCCAATTAATTGAATTTACCACAGGTGAACACCAATCAAGTTGTAAAAACATCTCAAGGATGATCAATGGAAACAGGATGCACCTTAGCTCAATTTCGAGTCTCATAATAAAGGGTCTGAATACTTATGTAAATAAGGTATTTATTTTTTCAGTTTTAAAAACATTAGCAAAAAATAAATAAAAAAAACTGTTTTCGCTTTGTCATTATGGGGTATTGTGTGTAGATTGACGAGGGAAAACATTTATTAAATCCATTTTAGAATAAGGCTGTAACATAACAAAAAGTCCAAGGGGTCTGAATACTTTCCGAATCCACTGTATATATACACTATGTCGTGTCTTTGCTATCATTAAATTGAAGACTTAGTTTTTATCAAAGATTCCTGTAATTAGGGATTACGCGATCAACTGATTAATAACGTAACTAATTAACTATGAATTTGGGGCACCAGGGAAAGTATTCAGATTACAAAGTTATAATTTCCCAATATAACCTTTCAGATATTTTCATATCTGATCAATAGTCTTCTGATTAATGATTTATTTATTTTACCTCACGTTAGTCTCATTCCAAACGTCGTAAATTGTTGGTTATCTGCACGAACCCAGTCTTCACTATGAGTCATCCATACATCAATTGTCTTAAATCATTTATTTATTACTAACTAAGTAATTCACAGAAATGCATAAACAAACAAACAAACTTAAAATGGTTACATGAAATGAGGAGAATATGCCCTAGTGGGCTGAACCGGCATGGCGGCTTGTTAGACAAAGGGAAAATGGGGGGGGTCGACCAAGAAGTCACTACAGAGTTCATAATTATAACAATTGACATGCTAATCCTTTACACATGAACGCTCACTCATTCGGGAACAATTGCAATCAATATATATATATATTTACGCTCAGTGTGTCGTCTTTATCGCTGGTGAAAAGTTAGTTTCTGTTGGAGAGTTTCGTCCTCTCTCTCTCTCTCTCTCTCTCTCTGTCGTGGTTATAGTGGATAGTTCAGAGTGACATTCGTTATAGAATGGAGATTTCAGCGGTTGTCGTTCTTCGCGTTCAATGATACCGAATTCCTAGCTGCAGACTAGTAATCAATATCAAAGACTTGTTCTTATTCTGTCGGTATAGTCTAAGAGTTTAACCACGTGGTATGGTTAAAAGACTCAGCAATTGTCCACAACCTTCGTTCCCCTCCTAATGGAGAAAAACATGGTCTAGTGATAATTTCTCATTGTTGGGTTTTTATTAGGATTGCAGAAAGGGGCTGTCCCAGGATGTCTGACCCGACTGGGCTCTTGAACTTAGTTCAAATCAAAAGGGATTGGATATTTCTTCATTAAACAGTCCAAAATCATATTACACAATTATACAAACAGTATCATACTCACTCATTCATCTTATACAACAATTAGATGTAAACCTCATATCTGAGGCTATTATATAAACAGCGGTATGGTAATGTAGCCACACAGTCTCCCATGAGTTTCCCAAGTTGTGACAAACGAACCAGTTAATAGCTGGAATCTTCACCGATCTTTTATACTTTTTCAGGAACATGAAATGTGTTCGTACCTCCAGTTCTGTGAGGTGGAAGAAACCCCTTTGTTCTCTATGAAAGTTTACCCTCTGCTATACTGTGTGTCCATGAGGAGATTCTCAGGAATTTACGACATCTCTCTGGCCACAGCATGGGTTGAAGGAGGAAAGGGGGAGGCAAGGAGTGGCAAGGAGAGGGGGATGGGGCTTGATGTACCCAAACAGGCAACGTCATGACAACTACATGACTAAAAGTATGTGGACACCTGTTCGTCAACCATCTCATTCCAAAATCATGGGCATTAATATAGAGTTGATCAACTCTTTGTTGCTATAACAGACTCCACTCCTCTGGGATGGCTTTCCACTAGATGTTGGAACATTGCTGCAGGGACTTTCTTCCATTCAGCCACAAGAGCATTAGTGAGGTCAGGCACTGATTTTGGGCAATTAGGCCTGGCTCACAATCGGCGTTCCAATTCTACCCAAAGGTGTTCGATGGGGTTGAGGCTCTGTGCAGGCCAGTCAAGTTCTTCCACACCGATCTTGACAAACCATTTCTGCATGGACCTTGCTTTGTGCACGGGGGCATTGTGCGTCACTTGAGTGGGTTGAGTCACTGACGTGATCTTCCTGACCGGGTTGGCGCCCACCTCGGGTTCATGCCTTGGGGGAGATCTTCATGGGCTATACTCTGCCTTGTCTCAGGGTAATAAGTTGGTGGTTTGAAGATATCCCTCTTGTGGTGTGGGGGCTGTGCTTTGGCAAAGTGGGTGGGGTTATTGTCACGAGAATTTTCAATCCCAATGATGATAACAATCACTATAGCTTTGACCAATTCCCCCTAGGTAGTAAAGCTAGGGTTAATAAGAATTAGGCAAAGACTCAGATTCTGCAAAAGGTTCGTTGTAGTTTATTCATGAGAGCTCTAAAATCATATAATGCACATAGCCTTTTATATAACTCCTACAAGCGCCTACAAGTCTACAAGCGCATCTGCTCCTCCCTGGGTGGAGGAACTTTATCTCCTGTCCTTGGTCTCACAGTACCAAAATATGTCTGTTGTCAGTTCCTCTTTATCACACACAAACACAATGTTCTCACTGTCTCACAATATTCTAGTATTATGTCTAAACACATTGTCTAAGCTTCTGTAACTATTAGGGTGAAATACTTTAGTCATTACTCTTAATGTCATTCAGATTCTCTTATTATTACTTTAAACATATAAATTCCCTTATCAATCCACCCTTTGACTAAATATTACACACTGATACTTCAATCTTTATCCAAAAATAAATGTCACACAAAATCAAACAAAACCAATACATGTATTTACATCATATCCTCATCAACGACTGTTCTAGGCCTATTTCCAATTATAACTCTTCTTTTTAGGATTTTCATTATAATCTTCATTAAATAAACAGTCTGTCTAAACATTGAAGATAGTCTCATCCAGCATGTGCTCCTCGTGGTTGAAGTGATCTAAATCATCTACTAGGCTTGGAGGCCTGTATTTGTCATCCCACTGGTCGGAGCTCGGAATCGGTCCATATCTCACCATCTGTTGCGTCATCGACCTTTCTAGAGTCCTGGTAATTAAACCTCTCATACACCAAACAGCAACCACACAACACCAACACACTCATACAGGTGAAAGCAGCTCATAACACGGTAATTATAAAAAAAATCCAATTTCCAAACATATTATCGAACCACCCAGTCAGTGAGGTTTCCACCCCAGAGTTCTCCGCTAACTCGTTAGCCAATGTGGTTAAACCGGCCAGGGCCTTGGTCACTGATCCATCTGGAGCTGTGTTATTAGGAATAAATGTACAACAATGAACCCCTATCATTCTACATACCCCGCCCTTTTATGACAATAACATGTCGAGAGCCAGTCTATTTTACCAGGTCATGAGGTAGGTGGCGGATAATTGGTCAGAGAACCCCTTTACTGCATCCCCGGTTTCATTCATGAATCTCTGTTGATTATAATAGATGTAATTAACCCAATCCACATTTTTATTTATTGTCAACCACCAAAAGAACGTAGTGGTAAAGCCTTCAACTAATTCTCCTCTGAGTCTGGCTGTAGGCGCCTGACCTTTTTCTCTCTGTTCTTTCCTGTAACGACCCTATCTTTTTACAGTCTCGGTGATTATGGCCTACTTTATTGCAGTGTTTACACGGCGCCTCACAATCTCTAGCAAAATGACCTGTCTTGCCACAGTTGTAACATTTATTCCCCCCTTTCTCTACCTCTATCCACTTTCTCAATAAGGTTGCTAAATCCTGTCCTCCTCTCTGTGTCTCTTCTCTTTCGGGCTTCAGATAGCCACACCCTGGCTGTGTCTAATCCTTCTACCTGCTGTTTTCCTTCATTATCCCTGCAATTCTTATGCATTTGTCTGATCATGGCTTCTAACTGATCTGTGTCTAAACGTCCAGTGAACTCGTACCTCTTTCTCCATTTTGGGCCATAATATACATGTTCCTTTTACCCTTGGATTCCATATACTGTACCTCTCATCCCCGGTTAATTCCGGGACCTCCTTTGAGGATTTACCATCCATACTATTCAATTACTTTCCTTGTTATTATGCTTATTCTCACAATCTATGTGTGTGCTTTTACTGTTTTTATAATTAAATCTTACAATCTATGTGTGTGCTCTCATTCTCATATATTTTTAATAGTCACAGACTACTTCTCATATATTTATACTTGTCCCAGACTACTTCCCATATACCCCTAATAGTCCCAGACTATTTCCCATATATTTTGAATAGTCCCAGACTACTTCCCATATATTTTTACTAGTCCCAGACTACTTCCCATATTCCTCTAATAGTCCCAGACTATTTCGATACGGGGTAGTTTCTTTTGGTAATGGCCTCAACTACCTTGAGTCATTGCGGACCCAATTTCGTTCAATACTCAGCCCCCCGTTTTATATTTATCTAGATACTTTGTTACTTTTGAACTTTCTCTATATAAACTTCTAAAAACAGTATACTGAATATGAATCCTCCTGGCCTTTAGTGATTATCACCTTACCTACACAAGATTTATAACAATGTATACGTCTAATGCAAGTTTAGATCCTACCCCCAAAATCCATGAATAAAGACTACTGACCTTATTCTTGCAGCTGAGAATTCAATGTAGCTTGGTTCTCGTCACCGCCTCTATCGTGTACCAGTTCACCACTGGCCTGAAGGAGACCCTCAATCTTAGAGGTCAGGTCTTTATCTTACGGATCCGTGATCCTCCCGTGCACGGTTTTCAGCAGTTCCTTGGGACGACAGAGGCAGGTATTGAGATCCGGCTCGAAAGGACCAAGCTGTCACGAGAACTTTCAATCCCAATGATGATAACAATCACTATAGCTTTGACCAATTCCCCCTAGGTAGTACAGCTAGGGTTAATAAGAATTAGGCAAAGACTCAGATTCTGCAAAAGGTTCGTTGTAGTTTATTCATGAGAGCTCTAAAATCATATAATGCACATAGCCTTTTATATAACTCCTACAAACGCCTACAAGTCTACAAGCGCATCTGCTCCTCCCTGGGTGGAGGAACTTTATCTCCTGTCCTTGGTCTCACAGTACCAAGACATGTCTGTTGTCAGTTCCTCTTTATCACACACAAACACAATGTTCCCACTGTCTCACAATATTCTAGTATTATGTCTAAACACATTGTCTAAGCTTCTGTAACTATTAGGGTGAAATACTTTAGTCATTACTCTTAATGTCATTCAGATTCTCTTATTATTACTTTAAACATATAAATTCCCTTATCAGTTATATCCTGCCTGGCTGGCCCTGTCCGGGGTATGGTCGGACGGGGCCACAGTGTCTCCCGACCCCTCCTGTCTCAGCCTACATGTCACATCTGCTCCCACTACGCCCTCCGGTGTCGTCCTAACTTGCAGTTCTCCCCCTGTATGCTCTCTCTCTCTCTCTATCTCTCTCTCTCTCTCTCTCTCTCTCTCTCTCTCTCTCTCTCTATCTCTCTCTCTCTCAGTCAGTATCAGTCTAGTCTATTCTCAAGATCCTGTTGCTCTGCTTTGATCGTTTTCCTGCCTTACACCATTTTTGTCCTCTCCTTGCAGTTACCGCTCTGTCTCTGGCTCCTGTCTCCTGTTCCACATCTCACCACCAACCACCTTTCTCTGGATTTCACTCCCCACCATTACCTTGGATTCCCCCCAGGACCTGTTCCCCAGTTCTACGCAGCCAACTCCAACCTCACTCTACACTCCTGGTTTTTGCAACTCATCTGAGCTACCCCGGTTCTGCACTCCCCATTTCTCTGTGATCAATAAACCTTTTTTTGCAATCATCCCGGCTTCCGCTTCTGAGTCCGCTCTTGGGTTCCCCCCCTTCGCTCATCGTAACACTCCAGTATTTATGCTGCAATAGTTTGTGTCGGGGGCTAGGGTCAGTCTATTATATCTGGAGTACTTCTCTTGTCTTATCCAGTGTCCTTTGTGAATTTAAGTATGCTCTCTCTTTCTCTCTGCTCTCGGAGGACCTAAGCCCTAGGACCATGCCTCAGGACTACCTGGCCTGATGACTCCTTGCTGTCCCCAGTCCACCTGGTCATGCTGCTGCTCTAGTTTCAACTGTTCTGCCTGCGGCTATGGAACCCTGACCTGTTTACCGGACGTGCTACCTTGTCCCGGACCTGCTGTTTTTGACTCTCTCTCTACCGCACCTGCTGTCTCTAACTCTGAATGATCGGCTATGAAAAGCCAACTGACATTTACTCCTGAGATCCTGACCTGTTGCACCCTCTACAACCACTGTGATTATTATTTGACCCTGCTGGTCATCTATGAATGTTTGAACATCTTGGCCATGTACTGTTATAATCTCCACCTGGCACAGCCAGAAGAGGACCGGCCACAACTCAGAGCCTGGTTCCTCTAGGTTTCTTCCTAGGTTCTGGCCTTTCTAGGGAGTTTTTCCTAGCCACCGTGCTTCTACATCTGCATTGCTTGCTATTTGGGGTTTTAGGCTGGGTTTCTGTACAGCACTTTGTTACATCGGCTGATGTTAAAAGGGCTTTATAAATACATTTGATTGATTGACTGTTATGCTAAAACCGGAAAGGGCCTTCCCCAAACTGTAGCCACAAAGTTGGAAGCCATTGTATGCTGTCGCATTAAGATTTTCCTTCACTGGAACTAAGGGGCCTAGCTTGAACCATGAAAAACAGCCCCAGACCATTATTCCTCCTCCACCAAACTTTACAGTTGGAACTATGCATTTGTGCAGGTAGCATTCTCCTGGTATCTGCCAAACCCAGATTTGTCCGTCAAACTGCCAGGAGGTGAAGCGTGATTCATCACTCCAGAGAATGTGTTTCCACTGCTCCAGAGTCCAATGGCGGTGAGCTTCACACCACTCCAGCTGACGCTTGGCATTGTGCATGGTGATCTTAGGCTTCTGTGCGGCTGCTTGGCGATGAAAATTGTGCTGACATTGCTTCCAGAGGCAGTTTGTAACTCGGTAGGGAGTGTTGCAAACGAGGACAGACAATTTTTACACGTTACGTGCTTCTGCACTCTGCCGATCCCGTTCTGTGAGCTTGTGTGGCCTATGACTTCAAGGCTGAGTCATTGTTGCTCTTAGACATTTCCACTTCACAATAACAGCACTTACAGTTGACCGGGGCAGCTCTAGCAGGATAGAAATTTGATGAAATTACGTGTTGGAAATGTGGCATCCTATGACGGTGCCATGTTGAAAGTCACTGAACTCTTCAGTAAGGCCACTCTACTGTTAATGTTTGTCTATGGAGATTGCATGGCTGTGTGCTCAATTTTACACCTGTCAGCAACAGGTGTGGCCGAAATAGTCAAATCCCCTAATTTGATGGAGTGTCCACATACTTTTGTATATATAGTGTATATACACTACCGTTCAAAGGTTTGGGGTCACTTAGAAATGTCCTTGTTTTTGAAAGAAAAGCACATTTTTTGAACTCACCATTAAAATAACATCAAATTGATCAGAAATACAGTGTAGACATTGTTAATGTTGTAATTGACTATTGTAGCTGGAAACGCCTGATTTTTTATGGAATATCTACATAGACGTACAGAGGCCCATTATCAGCAACCATCGCTCCTGTAACGGCAGTCTAGCTCTTCCTCCTCCTCGGACGAGGAGAGGAGAGAAGGATCGGAGGACCAATGTGCAGCGTGGTAATTTTCCATGAATTTAATTAACACAAAGACAAGATACTGACAAACTAATACAAAACAACAAACGACCGTGAAGCTACAAACGAAAGTGCAATACACAAGCTACTAACGTTAGACATAGACACTATACAAAATAACAAACAAACTAACCGTTACAGTCCTGTGTGGCACAAACACTGACACAGAAAACAACCACCCACAATCCCCAACACAAAACAAGCCACCTATATATGATTCTCAATCAGGGACAACGATTGACAGCTGTCTCTGATTGAGAACCATATTAGGCTGAACACAGAAACAGACGAACTAGACACACAACATAGAATTCCCACCCAGCTCACGTCCTGACCAACACTAAACAAGCAAAACACATAAGAACTCTGGTCAGGACGTTACAGTACCCCCCTCCTGAGGTGCGGACTCCGAACGCACCCCTAAAACTCAAGAGGAGGGCCTGGGTGGGCATCTGTCCGCGGTGGCGGCTCCGGCGCAGGACGAGGACACCACTGTCTTTGTCCCCCTCCTTAGCGTCCTTTGAGTGGCGACCCTCGCCCACGACCTCGGCCTAAGAATCCTCCCCAAGGCCCCCACATGATTTAGGAGGTAGCTCAGGACAGAGAGGTAGCTCAGGACAGAGAGGTAGCTCAAGACAGAGAGGCAGCTCCGGACTGAATGGCAGCTCCGGACTGAGTGGCAGCTCCGGACTGAGTGGCAGCTCCGGACTGAGTGGCAGCTCATGACTGTAGGGCCGCTCATGACTGTAGGGCCGCTCATGACTGTAGGGCCGTTCATGACTGTAGGGCCGCTCATGACTGTAGGGCAGCTCATGACTGTAGGGCGGCTCATGACTGTAGGGCGGCTCATGACTGTAGGGCGGCTCATGACTGGAGGGCGGCTCATGACTGGAGGGCGGCTCATGACTGGAGGGCGGCTCTGGCGGCTCCTGACTGGCTGGCGGCTCTGGCGGCTCCTGACTGGCTGGCGGCTCTGGCGGCTCCTGACTGGCTGGCGGCTCTGGCGGCTCCTGACTGGCTGGCGGCTCTGGCGGCTCCTGACTGGCTGGCGGCTCTGGCGGCTCCTGACTGGCTGGCGGCTCTGGCGGCTCCTGACTGGCTGGCGGCTCTGGCGGCTCCTGACTGGCTGGCGGCTCCTGACTGACGGACGGCTCTAGCGGCTCCTGACTGACGGACGGCTCTAGCGGCTCCTGACTGACGGCTCTAGCGGCTCCTGACTGACGGACGGCTCTAGCGGCTCCTGACTGACGGACGGCTCTAATGGCTCGGGGCAGACGGATGGCCCAGATGGCGCTGGGCAGACGGATGGCTCAGATGGCGCTGGGCAGACGGATGGCTCAGATGGCGCTGGGCAGACGGATGGCTCAGATGGCGCTGGGCAGACGGATGGCTCAGATGGCGCTGGGCAGACGGATGGCTCAGATGGCGCTGGGCAGACGGATGGCTCAGATGGCGCTGGGCAGACGAGCAGTGCAGGCAGCTCAGACGGCGCTGGGCAGACGAGCAGTGCAGGCGGCGTTGGGCAGACAGCCGACTCTGACCTGCTGAGGCGCACAGTAGGCCTGGTGCGTGGTGCCGGAACTGGTGGTACCGGACTGGAGACACGCACCTCAAGGCTAGTGCGGGGAGCAGGAACAGGGCACACTGGACTCTCAAAGCGCACTATAGGCCTGGTGCGTGGTACCGGCACTGGTGGTACCGGGCTGCGGGCACGCACCTCAGGGCGAGTGCGGGGAGAAGGAACAGTGCGTACAGGGCTCTGGAGACGCACAGGAGGCTTGATGCGTGGTGCCGGAACTGGAGGCACTGGGCTGGAGACACGCACCACAGGGAGAGTGCGTGGAGGAGGAACAGGGCTCTGGAGACGCACTAGAAGCCTGGTGCGTGGTGTAGGCACTGGTGGTACTGGGCTGGGGCGGGAAGGTGGCGCCGGATATACCGGACCGTGCAGGCGTACTGGCTCCCTTGAGCACCGAGCCTGCCCAACCTTACCTGGTTGAATGCTCCCCGTAGCCCGTCCAGTGCGGGGAGGTGGAATAACCCGCACTGGGCTGTGTTGGCGAACCGGGGACACCATACGTAAGGCTGGTGCCATGTACACCGGCCCGAGGAGACGTACTGGAGGCCAGATATGTTGAGCCGGCTTCATGGCACTTGGCTCAATGCTCAATCTAGCCCGCCCAGTGCGGGGAGGTGGAATAACCCGCACCGGGCTATGCACACGTACAGGAGACATCGTGCGCTCTTCCGCATAACACGGTGTCTGCCCGTACTCCCGCTCTCCACGGTAAGCATGGGAAGTGGGTTTCCTACCTACCTTCGCCACACTACCCTTTAGCCCCCCCCCCCCCCCCCCCCCAATACATTTTTGGGGTTTCTTCACGGGCTTCCAGCCACGCTTCCGTGCTGCCTCCTCATACCACCGCTCCTGGGCTTTAGCTGCCTCCATCTCTTCCCGAGAGCGGCTATATTCTCCAATGTGAGCCCAGTGTCCTTTACCCTCCATAATTTCCTCCCATGTCCAGGATTCCTGTGTAGTGGGCCGCTGCTGCTCGTACTCACGCTGCTTGGTCCGAGTTTGGTGGGTGGTTCTGTAACGGCAGTCTAGCTCTTCCTCCTCCTCGGACGAGGAGAGGAGAGAAGGATCGGAGGACCAATGTGCAGCGTGGTAATTTTCCATGAATTTAATTAACACAAAGACAAGATACTGACAAACTAATACAAAACAACAAACGACCGTGAAGCTACAAACGAAAGTGCAATACACAAGCTACTAACGTTAGACATAGACACTATACAAAATAACAAACAAACTAACCGTTACAGTCCTGTGTGGCACAAACACTGACACAGAAAACAACCACCCACAATCCCCAACAAAAAAAAGGGCCACATATATATGATTCTCAATCAGGGACAACGATTGACAGCTGTCTCTGATTGAGAACCATATTAGGCTGAACACAGAAACAGTCGAACTAGACACACAACATAGAATTCCCACCCAGCTCACGTCCTGACCAACACTAAACAAGCAAAACACATAAGAACTCTGGTCAGGACGTTACAGCTCCTGTGTTCCAATGGCACATTGTATTAGCTAATCCAAGTTTATAATTTTAAAAGGCTAATTGATCATTAGAAAACCCTTTGCAATTATGTTAGCAAAGCTGAAAACTGTTGTTCTGATTAAAGAAGCAATAAAACTAGCCTTCTTTCGACTACTTGAGTATCTGGAGCATCTGCATTTGTGGGTTCGATTACAGGCTCAAAATGGCCAGAAAAAAAGAACTTTCTTCTGAAACTCGTCAGTCTATTCTTGTTCTGAGAATTGAAGGCTATTCCACGCGAGAAATTGCCAAGAATCTGAAGATCGCATACAAGGCTGTGTACTACTCCATTCACAGAACAGGGCAAACTGTCTCTAACCAGAATAGAAAGAGGAGTAGGAGGCCCTGGTGCACAACTGAGCAAGAGGACAAGTACATTAGTGTCTAGTTTCAGAAACAGACGCCTCACAAGTCCTCAACTGGCAGCTTCATTAAATAAAACCCACAAAACACCAGTCTCAACGTCAACAGTGAAGAGGCGCCTCCGGGATGCTGGCCTTCTAGGCAGAGTTGCAAAGAAAGAGCCATATCTCAGACTGGCCAATAAAAAGAAAAGATTAAGATGGGCGAAAGACCACAAACACCGGACAGAGGAAGATTTGAAAAAAAGTGTTTTGGACAGACGAATCTAAGTTTGAGGTGTTCGGATCACAAAGAAGAACATTTGTGAGATGCAGAAAAAATGAAAAGATGCTGGAGGAGTGCTTGACGCCATCTGTCAAGCATGGTGGAGGCAATGTGAAGGTCTGAGGGTGCTTTGGTGGTGGTAAAGTGGGAGATTTGTACAGGGTTAAAGGGATCTTGAAGAAGGAAGGCTATCACTCCATTTTGCAATGCCATGCCGTACCCTGTGGACGGCGCTTAATTGGAGCCAATTTCCTCCTACAACAGGACAATGACCCAAAGCATAGCTCCAAACTATTCAAGAACTATTTAGGGAAGAAGCAGTCAGCTGGTATTCTGTCTATAATGGAGTGGCTAGCACAGTCACCGGATCTCAACCCTATTGAGCTGCTGTGGGAGCAGCTTGACCGTATGGTAAGTAAGAAGTGCCCATCAAGCCAATCCAATTTGTGGGAGGTGCTTCAGGAAGCATGAGGTGAAATCTCTTCAGATTACCTCAACAAATTGACAACTAGAATGCCAAAGGTCTGCAAGGCTGTAATTGCTGCAAATGGAGGATTCTTTGACGAAGGCAAAGTTTGAAGGACACAATTATTATTTCAATTAAAATCATTATTTATAACCTTGTCAGCATCTTGACTATATTTCCTATTCATTTTGCAACTCATTTGCAGTGAGTAGTTATATAATTAAATTGAGTCCAGAAATAGAAATGATTGGAGTGGAGGAAAGCAATATGCCAATTTGATATTCCAAAGGACCTCCATGGCAACCAAAAACTTGATAGCAATAATTGTTTTCCCAATTATTAAGATCTATAAAACCTTTTGATCCTTATTAAAAGGGCATACACTTGAAGAGTGCAGAGGATATTGTGCATGTGTGTGTCCTTGCTGCGTATTGTATGAGGATATTTATGGCGTTAGTGTTCGTGTTTTGTAGGGTTCTGTAAGCTACAGTATAATTATGAGGTTTTGGCACCACCATGTGGCATTGGACATGACTTCTACAGTTCATAAGGTGGAAAAAGACTATACTAGTCTCAACATAGCTTTAACTTATCCACTTCTTTCTGATAAGTAACCATGAATGGTATGCCAGCAGCATACTACCCTGCATCCCACTGCTGGCTTGCTTCTGAAGCTAAGCAGGGTTGGTCCCTAGATGGGAGACCAGATGCTGCTGGAAGTGGTGTTGGAGGGCTAGTAGGAGGCACTCTTTCCTCAGGTCAAAAAAAATATCCCAATACCTCATTGGGAAGTTAGATGGGTGTCCTGACTCTCTGTGGTCACTAGAGATCCCATGGCACTTATCGTAAGAGTAGGGGTGTTAACCCTGGTGTCCTGGCTAAATTCCCAAGCTGTCCCTCATACCATAACAGTCACCTAATCATCCCTAGTTTACAATTGGCTCATTCATCTCCTGTAACTATTCCCCAGGTTGTGGGTGTAATTGAGAATGTGTTCTCAGTCAACTTACCTGATTAAATGAAGAGTGGCAGACAAAGATAGGAAGCTATGGATGATGATTGGAACGTGACCAAATATTCCTGTCTTATCACACCAGTGAGGTTTAGGAGACCAAATGTGTCTTAATTGGATCAGCATCATAGTTATTTAAAACCACTAAATGATGAATAGGTGCATTAGCTGTCATAGTAGCAACATTTTCTCCATTGAGGCAACAGTGCATTTAGGCTGCCATATTTCACTTAGCCAGCTACTACTACATGTATCAGAATAGCTTCTTCTCCACTGGGTAGTTTTAAAAAGTATAAGGGACTTGTTGAGAAAGAGAGAAGACAGGGGGGTGATGGTGATAGGTGACAGACAGTGGGATAGGAAAAGGTCAATCAGTCAAAAACTTTACTGTGGCAATTCAAGTAACAAACAATTTAGAGGACCATACACACATTGTCGTCACCCCCCCTGCTCCTCTTCACCCCTGTCTCTGCTTGTGTCTGGGGTGAGCCTTACAGAACACAAATAGACGACCCCGCCGTACCACAAAGAAGCAATCTTTACAGCGCCGTTTCAGAGCGCTCTTGGTTTTCATCCCTGAAGCGGGCTGGAGGCAGGCCAGGTGCTGACACTGGCCTAGGAGGGAGCCACCATCCTGGGGAGAAGATCGAGGAGAAGAGGCCAGGGGCTGGATGGGTCTACCCGGGGTCAGGAGCACTCTGGCTGGGTAGGATGTAAGGGAGGAGAGGCAGCGGGAGATGGTGGTGGCAGTGCTAGGGTAGATCCGGCTGATGGTGATCTGGGTTAGATGGCAGGTTAGGGAGCTGACGATGCGGTACAACAGGAGTGGTACCATGATGTCACCAACACCTGTCTGGAGAGAGAGAGAACATATATTTTGGTTCACTTGCTTGGAGTTGTTTTCACCTGCTTGGAGTTGTGATACCTCAGACTGTGTCCTTCCCATTCCTCCATTATCACTGATCTGACAGAACATGACAGGTGAAAGCAACAGATGAAAACCTATCCAGTCCTTTCAGCTACGAATGGTGCTGGAGGAGAGGAGGCAATCAAAATAATGCAGATAAAAAATATAATGTGCAGTGTCTATTACACTTTACTTATCTTGGAGAATATACATTTTTGTATGCTCTAGCAGCAGATTCCAGCTAGCTTTACAACGCATGATTCATGCTGCAGGCTCGATTCTCAAGGCCAGCCGCGATCGTCCTTCAACTGCCCGATTAGGCAAATGCAAAGTACCATTACTTGATCAGAATAACTTTCTGAATGTAACTAAATATGCACCAACCTTTCATCTACAAGAACGGTTTAGATAAGGGAATAAACCCCTGAAATGCACCGTTTAATCAAAACAACACTGCCGAAGAAGGATTTCTCCAGCAGAGCTATCGCTTCTTCCTGGCTGTGACGTAAGTCACACGAACGTTAGCAGTTTCTGTGTCGGTTCTTATTAACATACTTTCTCGCTTTCATTTCAACAGTAACGCGTTGCTGAATTGATAAACTACCACATCTTTACAATAATCCACTCCTTAATGTGATAATGATGTTACTGTTGGTTGCAAACGATTCGTGAATAATATAATGAAATTCCCAGACCCAGCACTTGGACCAGGCGGGGGTATTTGGAGGGCGGAGAATCTCCCTATTCTTTGCAAAGCATCCTGGGTACAGAGTCCATTGTAAACATGGCGGCCGCTGTGCATCGGATTCTGTCCTTCAGTAGAAATGCTAAAGTGTTTGTATCACCTTTGAAGACATCGGCGCTTTCTGCACAGCGCTACAGTCTAGAAGTGTCGACCACTGGAGAGCAAGTTACCCACACTGGACAGGTACGTTAAGGCTCTAACGTTAGGCTTGTGTGTGTTTGCTTCCCCGAAAATATGTAATTTTGCCTCTAACTAACGGCACACACTTGCACCACGACCAAACCTTTGGCATAGTGTTAACATTAGATGTTGGTGTTATCAATTAGGATTTGCACCCTTGGTCCAACTTTGAGTTAGCTGCCCACTACAGTAGTGGGGTGGGTAGGCGTTTTCACAGTCGGTAGGCATTGCCACTTCGGTCAAGACAAAGCTAGTCAGAGCAAAGGCAGATGACACTTTAGCTAACTAGCTGGAGTGTCATTGTACATAGCTAACTGTATGCTATTTTATTGATGGTTGTGATGAAACTAAACTGGGATCATGTAATGTATGTACATGTGATCAGTTATCTCGTATCTACAGTGCCGTTCCAAAGTATTCATACCCCTTGGATTTCTTCACATTTTATTTGGACAAAGTGGGATTAAAATTGATTTCCTTATTTTTTTGTCAACAAGCTACTCAAAATACTGTAATGTTTTTTTAAATGAATTAAGCAATAAGGCACGGGGGGTGTGGTATAGCCATGGTATATTGGCCCTAATGGCTGTTCTTATGCGCGACTCAACGTGGTGTGCCAGGATACAGCCCTTAGCCGTGGTATATTGGCCATATACCACAACCCCCTGAGGTGCCTTATTGCTATTATAAACTGGTTATCAACGAAATTAGAGCAGTACAAATATGTTTTGGTCATACATGTGGTATATGTGGTCTGATATAGCACGGCTGTCAACCAATCAGCATTCAGGGCTCGAACCACCCAGTTTATAATACAAATTAGATCACTAAAATATAGTTGTTTCATAAGTATTCAGCCAATTTGTTTAGGCAAGCCTACATTAGTTCAGGGGTACAATGTGGCTTAACAAATCACATAATGGACTCACTGTGTGAAGAAATAATAATAATAATAGGGGTTGACATAATTTTTTAAATGTCTAACCCCTCCTCTGTCCCCCATACATACATCTGTAAGGTCCCTCAGTCAAGTATTGAATTTCATTCACAGATTCAACTACAAAGACCAGGGAGCTTTTTTCGATAGCCTCATCAAGAAGGGCAATGATTGGTAGATGGGTAACAATAACAAATCAGACATTGAATATCTATTTAAGCATGGTCAAGTTAATAATTATCCTGTGGATGATGTATTAAACCACCCAGACACATCAAAGATAACTGAGCTTCAGGACAGGAATGAAACTGCTCAGAGATGTTACCATGAGGCCAGTGGCGATTTTAAAACAGTTACAGAGTTCAGTGGCTGTGAAGAAAACTGAGGATGGATCAACATTGTAGTGACTCTACAATAATTACTTAAAAGACCAGAGTGAAAAGTAGAATGAAAATATTCCAAAACATGAATCTTGTATGCAACAAGGCAATCAAGTAATGCTGTGACAAAACTGCCAAGGAATACACTTTTTAGCCTAAATGCAAAGCCTTTATGTTTGGGGCATTGGTATGCTTGACATTGGCAAATACTGGGGTGTTTTTTAGGATAAAAATACATGGGATGGAGCTAAACACAGGCAAAATCCTAGAGGAAAACCTGGTTGTGTCTGCTTTCAGCAGGACAATAACCGTCAACACAAGGCCAAATCTACACTGGAGTTGCTTACCAAGGAGACAGTGCATGTTCCTGAGTGGCCAAGTTACAGTTTTGAATTACATCTGCCTGAAAATCTATGTCAAAGAAATTGCTGTCTAGCCATGATCCCCAATGTCTTAACAGAGCTTTCAAGACTTTTGAAGAAAAAAAATAATGGGCTAATATTGCACAATCTAGGTGTGTAAAGCTCTTAGAGACTTTGCCAAGAAGACGCACAGCTGTAATCGCTGCCAAAGGTGTTTATAACATGTATTGACTCTGGGAGCTGAATACATTTGCAATGACTATATTTTAGTTATATAATTTATATAAATATTTTTTAAATGTTAACATTTTTCTTCCACTTTGACAGAGTATTTTGTGTAGATTGTTGGGGGAAAAAAGACAATTAAATCCTACTTTGTAACACAATAAAATGTGAAGAAATCCAAGGGGTATGAATACTTTTGCAAGGCACTGTAGATCATAATCCCAGCTATATCTGATTGTACTAGCGATGTTCCTAATCAGTGTCTGTCTGCATGGTGTTTCAGGTGTATGATGAAAATGATCCCAGGCGGGCCAGGTTCGTGGGACGACAGAAAGAGGTAAAACTACATCCGGTCTGGAAGGGCATCAATGGCAGCCATGGGGCTAAGGGGGCTGTTGATTCATACAACAACCTGTTGAAATATGGCCTAAAGCCGGGCATTGATAGATTTACAATGCATGTCTTGAGCAGTCCACTGAGAGGGAATGTTTACTACAATACAGAGTGGACTACAATGCTGTGTGTTTCCAGGTGAACAAGAACTTTGCCATCAAGCTGGTGGCTGAGGAGCCGGTCAGTGGCATTGAGGCCAGAGTGGTGTCATGTGACGGGGGTGGAGGAGCACTAGGCCACCCCAAAGTCTATATCAACCTGGTAATAATTTCTTTAGTATACACTAGTTAGTCTACATGACCGTGAAGTGTACACTGGCCAGTGGTTATACATTTCTCTGTAGTGTACACTAGCTATTCTACTTGTTCCTGAGGTGTACACTAGCTAGAGTGATGTCGTGTTGAGGGTGGAGCAGCCCTGTGCCACCCAAAAGTCTACATCAACCTGGTAATGCTCATAATCTCTGACCACATTACAAGCACAAGAGTGGGCATAGCGATATTGTTTTAAATTTTTCCATCTTAAATCGAGTTCACATGACTCATGCAAGAACGGCATTGCACCAAGCAAGCCATTGTTTTTCAATGGAGGTGTGCTTTGGAGTCAGTGTCACTTCTGGGTTCAAGTAAATTGAACTTTTACCTCACGCTGCGCCTGACCTCATGGCACGCTTGGTGGCTTGTGCGAATCAAGTGAATAGGCCTTTACATCAGGTAGAGTTCCTGTTTTTCAGCTTCACGCTACACAGTGAATTGGTCTATTTGATGTGACGTTCCACTGTGCTAATGTCTGTTTGCTGTCTTCTGTCTGTGTGTTTCTCCAGGATAAAGAAACTAAAGTGGGCACATGTGGCTACTGTGGACTGCAGTTCAAACAGACCCATCATCATTGAGACTTGTTCTCAGTCAATCTCGCTCTGTTTAGTGTTATTCTGGTTAATAAATGATATCTGCTATTCTCCTGTCTCTGTATGAGTTCCTATGAGTGGGGGGTATATGCATATGGAAGCTTTGACAGTTGGTAAATGCCTAGTCTTGGCACACAGACCCAAATCAAGGTTCCCAGGAGAGACTAGTAAATGTCACAATGGTAATCGCAATGAGTTGTATTTCTGGACCCTGCAGAAAAACATCTGGGATTTTTAAAATTTTACAGTTCCCCATCCCACTGCCAGAGGGCAGCATCGTCTGACTTGTCAAAAGTGCTCATGCAATAAATAATTCAGTGAAACGACAAGGTGAAAGACAGACAGGGTGTTGTGGTTACTGTAGAAGCTGTGATGTGGTTAGTTTTGACATGGGACTAAAGAGTTATTCTGTGTGTGGCAAAAACACAATGGCTTATTAAAGAGTTATTCTGTGTGTGGCAAAAACACAATGGCTTATTAAAGAGTTATTCTGTGTGTGTTTGTAGCAAAAACACAGTGGCTTATTAAATAGTTATTCTGTTCAAGTGGCACTTCCAGTGCTGGTATCTTAATTTTTCATTAGACATATCCACCAACGTAGCAAAACAAACTGCAGCTGGACCAGAACATAGCGGCACATCTTGCTCTTCATTGTAATCAGAGGGTTAATATTAGTACTATGCATGCCAGTCTCTCTTGGCTGAGTTGAGGAAATACTGACTGCTTGTTTTTCTAATGTGTTGGAAATTCCAAATTGTTTGCATAGTCAACGTACACACAAACTTTCCCCACCAGACATGCCACCAGGGGTCTTTTCACAGTCCCCAGGTCCAGAACAAATTCAAGGAAACAGTATTATACAGAGCCATGAGTGCATGGAACTCCCATCTATAGCACAATTGAACAGCAAACCTGGTTTCAAAAAACAAATAAAGCAACACCTCACCCCATGTGACTTACTTGTGTGTCTGTACTGACATGTGTAATTGATAGATACACACTACTTTTAAATGTATGTAAATTGCGAAGTATTTTGTCTGTAATGTCTTTTTCATGATGTGTCAGACCACAGTAAGACTAGCTGTCTCCATTGGTGTTGGCTAATGGGGATCTGAATAAATCAAATCAATCATATCAGTACATAATCACTTTTATTCCAGCATTGTTCATACATGCACAACAAGGCATGATACTCAATAGTCACATTGGATGGTGTAAATAAAATCTAAAATGTGTTTTAATTTTAGTAAACTATCAATGCGGTTAATTAATCTGTAAAATATTGCAATGGTAATCTTTGAACACCTAAGCAATAGTTAAAATGGGGGTAGACCCCATATGAAGGCCCTCTTCACAGGGACCAGGGATATCCTTAAAGAACTCCTCCTGCATTCATCCAGCCCTCCACTCCCCATTCCCCCTCACTCCCAGGGGCGGACTGGGGCTACAATTCAGCCCTGGCAATTTAGCCACAGCAGCCCACATCACTCCTAGACTTATTGTTACAGCCTGAATTCAACATTGATTAAATATATTTTTTCTCTCATCTACACACAATGACAAAGTGAAATCATGTTTTTTGAATTGTTAGCAATTTATTGAAAATACAGAAATATCTAATTTACATAAGTATTCACACCCCTGAGTCAATACGTGTTAGAACCACCTTTTGCAGAAATTACAGCTGTGAGTCTTTTTGGGTAAGTCTCTTAAGAGCTTTGTACACCTGAATTGTTCAATATTTGCACGTTATTCTTTAAAAAAATCTTCAAGCTTGGTTGTTGATCATTGCTAGACTGCCATTTTCAAGTCTTGCCATATATTTTCAAGCTGATTTAAGTCAAACTGTAACTAGGCCACTCAGGACATTCAATGTCGTCTTGGTTAGCAACTCCAGTGGGGCTCCCGAGTGGCGCAGCGGTCTAAGGCACTGCATCTCAGTGCTAGAGGCGTCACTACAGACCCTGGTTTGATTCCAGGCTGTATCACAACCGGCCGTGATTGGGAGTCCCATAGGGCGGCGCACAATTAGCCCAACTTGGTAGGGGTTAGGGATTGGCCGGGGTAGGCCAGACTAGACTGCCTAGTTAAATAAATATAAATAACACTAACTTTAGATTAGGCACTGCAGAAATACTTTACTAATGATTAGTAAATGGTTTATTAATGTGGGAGTAATGATTCATAAATGGTGAACACACAATTTATAGATGGTTTATTACGAACCCTTAAAATAAAGTGTTACTAATATATAGAGCCAACATATTAAGGAACTGGCAGTACATCTGTGTCTCTGGTTTCTTCATACCTCCACTGCACTCACCTCTGCGCTGTCTCTGCTAAGCCAACCCTCCTTTCCCACAGCACTGGTATTAGAAGACCAGGGGACCACACTGCCTGTGCTGTGCCCAGCAACATCATAGGGTTAGTTGTGAATGAATAAACACATGTATTAGATAAGGAAAGACTGAATTTACTGAATAAATGCCTAATAGATGATTATTGGCTCATAATACCTTATGAAAGCTAGTTATATTGAAAATAGAAGTGCCTGACCGTCATATATCTCCCCCCTATCCTAAGGGTTAATTACTATTACGTATACACTGAGTGTACAAATCATTAGGAACACCTTCCTAATATTGAGTGTCACCCCTTTTGCCCTCTAAACAACGTCAATTTGTTGGGACATGGACTCTACAAGGTGTTGAATGCATTCCACAGGGATGCTGGCCCATGTTGACTCCAATGCTTCCCACAGTTGTGTCAAGTTGGCTGGAAGTCCTTTGGGTGGGGGACCATTCTTGATACACACGGGAAACTGTTGAGCGTGAAAAACCCAGCAGCTTTGCAGTTCTTGAGTTCTTGCCCGTTCAAAGGCACTTAAATCTTTTGTCTTGCCCATTCACCATCTGAATGGCACACACACAATCCATGTCTCAATTGTCTCAAGGCTTAAAAATCCTTCTTTAACCTGTCTCCTGCCCTTCATCTATGCTGATAGAAGTGGATTCAACAAGTGACATCAATAAGGGATCATAGCTTTCAACTGGATTCAACGGGTCAGTCTATGTAATGGAAAGAGCAGGTGTTCCTAATGTTTTGTACACTGAAAATATCAATAAACTGACAGCAAGTCTCTCTCTCGCTCTCTCCCTCCCTCCCTCCCTACGTCCACTACACTTGACTGCTGCAGCTGAGATGTCTGTGCTGCTAAATCAAGCATCACCCAGCAACGGTAACACTTTATTTTAAGTATCCATAATAAACAATTTACAATGCATTCAAGAAGTATTCAGACCCCTTGACTTTTCTACATTTTTAAAATTTATTTATACATTTTTTACCCCCTTTTTCTCCCCAATTTCGTGGTATCCAATTGTTAGTAGTTATTGTCTTGTCTCATCGCTACGACTCCCGTACGGGCTCGGGAGAGACGAAGGTCGAAAGCCATGCGTCCTCCGAAACACAACCCAACCAAGCCGCACTGCTTCTTAACACAGCGCGCATCCAACCCGGAAGCCAGCCGCACCAATGTGTCGGACCAGAACTTTTAGAAAATAAGTCGGTTAATTTCACACATTTAGCAGTGGCCTCAAGCCCTTTTTTGGCGTTACCCTACCATGTAGGGCATCCCAGCCCCAGAATTCACTCTTCTTATCAGCTGTATGCATAAATGTTCTATGTGTTGTCTTAGGAATTCAACATTCTCTGTGTTGGTCTTGCCAACCCCCATTGTCACACCTCTGAGAAGCAAAGGTTACATCCTGTAGATCTGATATATGATTGGAGGTTAACTTTGCAGTAATACTATTGGTCAACAACTCAGGTTTTCAATCCAAACAACTCAGATGCTTATAAAAGGTTAGTTGTTCTTTCTCTTGTTTGTTCCTGACCTGCTGTGGTGAGATACTCTTTCTTTCTCTTTCCACCCCATGGGCTTTTGGGGCATGGCCTTTCAGGCTATGGTTTCTCTCTCTCTCTCTGACCATGCTCTGAATAATGCCTTGTAACGCGTGTTAATGCCTTGTAACTTAAGATTTAGGCCTTGTATGTGAATCCATTCGCTTTACAAAGTAATTAAATACAGTTGTATTTAGAATCCATTCTCAGACATTTCTTCATGACCTATTAGTGTAACTCAACCATAGTCTCTTGCATATTGCTAATCATCTTTATGAATTCAGAAACAATTGTTAATAGGCTAATGGATTAGTCTTATTAGTAGTTGCATATGAGGTATTTACGATATCACTACATCTGTTTTCTGTTTTGACTGAGTGACTGACAGAGTCAGAGCGGGTCTTACTCGCTTTGATGATCCGCATTTGACTTTGAATGCGAATTTGCGCCACCTCAGCTCAGGCCTATCTTGGTAGGGGAGCCGGCCGTTGCCCACTGGTCAGCCAAATGCTCAATATAGATGATTATGGCAACAGAGAAATAGCACAAAAGTAATTTAAAAAAAGGCTCATGGGCCGCCGGGCCGTGTCCAGTATTTTTTTTAGATTATAAACTCAGCAAAAAAAGAAACGTCCCTTTTCAGGACCCTGTCTTTCAAAGATAATTCGTAAAAATCCAAATAACTTCGCAGATCTACATTGTAATGGGTTTAAACACTGTTTCCCATGCTTGTTCAATGAACCATAAACAATTCATGAACATGCACCTGTGGAACGGTCGTTAAGACACTAACACCTTACAGACGGTAGGCAATTAAGGTCACAGTTATGAAAACTTAGGACACTAAAGAGGCCTTTCTACTGACTGAAAAACACAAAAATAAAGATGCCCAGGGTCCCTGCTCATCTGCATTAACGTGCCTTAGGCATGCTACAAGGAGGCATGAGGACTGCAGATGTGGCCAGGGCAATAAATTGCAATGTCCGTACTGTGAGATGCGTAAGACAGCGCTACAGGGAGACAGGACGGACAGCTGATCGTCCTCGCAGTGGCAGACCACGTGTAACAACACCTGCACAGGATCGGTACATCCGAAAAACACATGCGGGACAGGTACAGGATGGCAACAACAACTGCCTGAGTTACACCAGGAACGCACAATCCCTCCATCAGTGCTCAGATTGTCCGAAATAGGCTGAGAGAGGCTGGACTGAGGGCTTGTAGGCCTGTTGTAAGGCAGGTCCTCACCAGACATCACCGACAACAACGTCGCCTATGGGCACAAACCCACCGTCGCTGGACCAGACAGGACTGGCAAAAAGTGCTCTTCTCACTGACGAGTCACGGGATTGTCTCACCAGGGGTGATGGACGGATTGAGTGTTACACCGAGGCCTGTACTCTGGAGCGGGATCGATTTGGAGGTGGAGGGTTCTCATGGTCTGGGGCGGTGTGTCACAGCATCATCGAACTGAGCTTGTTGTCATTGCAGGCAATCTCAACGCTGTGCGCTACAGGGTAGACATCCTCCTCCCTCATGTGGTACCCTTCCTGCAGTCTCATCCTGACATGACCCTCCAGCATGACAATGCCACCAGCCATACTGCTCGTTCTGTGCGTGATTTCCTGCAAGACAGGAATGTCAGTGTTCTGCCATGGCCAGCGAAGAGCCCGGATCTCAATCCCATTGAGCAGGTCTGGGACCTGTTGGATCGGAGGGTGAGGGCTAGAGCCATTCCCCCCAGAAATGTCCGGGAGCTTGCAGGTGCCTTGGTGGAAGAGTGGGGTAACATCTCACAGCAAGAACTGACAAATCTGGTGCAGTCCATGAGTAGGAGATGCACTGCAGTACTTAATGCAGCTGGTGGCCACACCAGATACTGACTGTTACCTTTGATTTTGACCCCCCCCTTTGTTCAGGGACACATTATTCCATTTCTGTTAGTCACATGTCTGTTGAACTTGTTCAGTTTTTGTCTCAGTTGTTGAACCTTGTTATGTTCATACAAATATTTACACATGTTAAGTTTGCTGAAAATAAAACGCAGTTGACAGTGAGAGGGCGTTTCTTTTTTTGCTGAGTTTAGATTTTTTTTGTCAGTTTCGACCAGTCCAGACTAATAAAATATGGTGTGGCCTTTCTGGCATTTGCCAGAATTGACAGACAGCCAATCCGCCCATGCTCACTCCCACATTTCCGAGCCTGTAAGTCAGCTGCCCTCTACCACCTCTTGAAGATGTCAGGGGAGCTCCAGTCTGATAGAGAACAGCCGTGTGGAACAATACATGTTTGAAGAAGATCATATATATATTTCAGCAGGCTTATTCTCCATAGACCGGTGCATGCCAAATTGGCCTAGGCAGGGTGTAGTAGGGCTGGGCTACAGATACAGACAGGCAGTGCTAGAGCTATCCTGTCCTGTCCCAGTCTGGCGATGCAGGCAGCCATTGGAACAGCGTTTTCCACACCATGGCACTCAGGTTGGGAGGAGAGCATCCAAGCTGATATAATTGGTCCTGGTGACACAGGAAGAGAGGGTTTGATGCTATGGTAAGAGGGTAAGACTCATTCATAGTCAGACCAGGGATGGGTGATTGAAAGAGAGAAGAGGAGGCCATTGTTAGAAAGGATGTTCGGTCAGGGTTAAGGAGTTGAGAGGTTGAAAGGCGTGGAGGTTTTAGTGAGACACACACTGGCTGGTTAAGAGGTGTGTGTGTATAGGTTGCAGGTGCTTGGCTGGTTGGGGCATTGCTCTGAGCGAAATCTTCAGATGAAACTGAGCATATGAATTGTGTTGAATAAAACAGCACCTTTTTCAATTATTCATCCCTCTAAAATACTCTGACCAGGTAATAGATATAGAGATGCAATACTGAGAGGAATCTGTAAGTAGAATTGATCAAATCCTTTAGTCAAACTTATTTTAGTCTGATGTGCAATTAAGCTTATCTTCACTGTCTAAGATGAGTGCAAGCTGTCAAATCACTTTTTTTTACAGAAAGAGAAAACGCATAGAAATGTTATTGACAGGAAATGCTGTTATTGAAGGAGTATGATTTACACAGCAATCCTTCCATCCGGCTTTTATTTAATAATGAGTCCTTTTTGAGAATATCTTCAAAGTTCTGTTGTTTCTTATGCAGACAAAGGAAAGTGAAGGTATGTTTTGTGTGTGGAGAACAGGTTAGTAAAAATCTCCAATAGATTCCTCTATGCAGAAGATAATGAGGATAAATGCCATTGAATTTCCTCTCTACACACACGCAAACACACACACACACACACACACACACACACACACACACACACACACACACGCACTCTCTCGCTCGCTCGCTCTTTCCCTCTATAATCACTGCATTCTCAACATAAAATACAATTTCTCACCGTTTAATTGCCCCATTAAAAGATTGTACCTCTAAGATCTGTCACATTATTGAGCCTCCAGCCTTACTAAGGAGCGACCCCTGCTCTCACTTTAGTCAATTATCTAACCTTCACTTTCCTAAAGTCACTCTGGGTCTAATCTGCCCATAGACACAGGTCTAGGATCAGCTCACCATCCTTCAATCCTAACCTTTACCATTAAGTGTATAAAACTCATAACTGACCATAGATCATTGTCTTGGAGGGACTTCCTCCTACTCAGCTGAAGTAACAGAGTACAGACGTGACCTTTATCATGTAGACAATGTGACATGTTCTAGTGCCAGGGACAGAGAGGGTAGCTGGGGGAAGCAGACACCTCCGCTAAGGGGGGTGACGTGACAGAGTCTGGAGAGAGAGTTAGCTCTCAGCACTCTGATAGCCTCATACGATTTGAGTGTGTGTGTGTGTGACAGGACACAGGAAAGAATGGTGTGGCCGTGGTGTGTATCTGGAAGGGGGGAGAGAGTGTGCATTCATATAAGTGTGTGTGTGTGTGTGTGTGTGTGTGTGTGTGTGTGTGTGTGTGTGTGTGTGTGTGTGTGTGTGTGTGTGTGTGTGTGTGTGTGTGTGTGTGTGTGTGTGTGTGTGTGTGTGTGTGTGTGTGTGTGTGAATGAGGCTGTTGAGTGGGCTAGGTGTTAGACTGAAGGTGTAGACAGCATAGGAGAAGTCAATAGAATGCTCTTAAAGGAATGAACTTCTTCCTCCCCTGGAGTCTGCAGAAACACCCTTCCACATACCTTCCAAGTTAGATATTCTGAAAAGACTGACGGTGAACTATAAACAGGGCTACCACCTTATTGTGGGAGATGGAATGAAATTCTATTACAATGATCACAATATATACATGAATGTTGTACATAGTTCCACCCGTATACAGTGCCCTCTGAAAGTCTTCAGACCTCTTGACTTTTTCCACATTTTGTTACGGTACAGCCTTATTCTAAAATGGATCAAATAAAACAAATCCCTCAGCAATCTACACACATTTTTGCTAATGTTTTTAAAAATCAAAAACAGAAATACTTTATTTATATGGAGTCCACCTGTGGTAAATTCAATTGTTTGGACATGATTTGGAAAGGCACACACCTGTCTATATGAGGTCCGAACAGTTGACAGTGCATAACAGAGCAAAAACCAAGCCATGGAATTGTTCGTAGAGCTCCGAGACAGCATTGTGTCCGAGGCACAGATCTGGGGAAGGGTACCAACAAATATCTGCAGCATTGAAGGTCCCCAAGAACACAGTGGCCTCCATCCTTTTTAAATGGAAGAACTTTGGAACCACCAAGACTCTTCCTAGAGCTGGCCACCTGGCCAAACTGAGCAATCAGGGAGAAGGGCCTTGGTCAGGGAGGTGACCAAGAACCCGATGGTCACACTGACAAAGGTCTAGAGTTCCTCTGTGGAGATGGAAGAACCTTCCAGAAGAACAACCATTTATGCAGCACTCCACCAATCAGGCCTTTATGGTAGAGTGGCCAGCCAGAAGCCACTCCTCAGTAAAAGGCACATGACAGCCCGCTTGGAGTTTGCCAAAAGGCACCTAAAGACTCTCAGACCATGAGAAACAAGATTCTCTGGTCTGATGAAACCAAGATGGAACTATTTGGCCTGAATGCCAAGTGTCACGTCTGGAAGAAACCTGGCATCATCCCTACGGTGAAGCATGGTGGTGGCAGCATCATGCTGTGGGGATGTTTTTCAGGGGCAGGAACTGGGAGACGAATCAGGATGGAGGGAAAGATGAATGGAGAAAAGTACAGAGAGATCCTTGATGAAAACCTGCTCCAGAGTGCTCAGGTCCTCAGACTGGGGTGAAGGTTCACCTTCCAACAGGACAACGACCCTAAGCACACAGGCAAGACAAGGCAGGAGTGGCTTTGGGACAAGTCTCTGAATGTCCTTGAGTGGCCCAGCCAGAGCCCGGACTTGAACCTGATCGAACATCTCTGGAGAACCCTGAAAATAGCTGTGCAGCAACACTCCCCATCCAACCTGACAGAGCTTGAGAGGATCTGCAGAGAAGAATGGGAGAAACTCCCCAAATACAGGTGTGCCAAGTTTGTAATGTCATACCCAAGTAGAATCGATGCTGTAATCGCTGACAAAGGTGCTGCAACAAATTACTGAGTAAAGGGTATGAATACTTATGTAAACGTAATATTAAACAACAAAAACAATATTTGCAAAAATTTCTACAAACTGTTTTTGCTTTGTCATTATATGGTATTGTGTGTTGATTGGTGAGGGGGGGGATTATTTAATCCGTTTTAGAATAAGGCTTAACAACATAACAAAATGTGGAAAAAGTAAAGGGGTTTGAATACTTTTTGAAGGCGCTGTATACCTGTGAAATTGCTGTCATCTGAAGGGCTTTGCCTGTTCACGTAATTATATTTCTACAGTTCCACCACTTACAAAAATCTAAATGTAAAGGCAGACTTTATGTTGAAAGAAAGACATGCACTGCTCAGGCATTTGACAGATGCTTGCCTATAAATGTTTGCATGATCCGTCCCCACAGGGTGTGCAGTGGGTGGGCTGTTTTATTTACTGGTGTGAAACAGACAAGCTAACATCAGGTCCGACCTGTCTCTGCTGCTCTACTAGACTGGGGCATTAAACACACTATGGCTTAATTGCATTATCTGGCCCACAGAGCATGGTGTCGTGTGAGAGAAGTGAGAGAGAGCGAGAGAGAGAGAGAGAGAGAGAGAGAGAGAGAGAGAGAGAGAGAGAGAGAGAGAGAGAGAGGGAGAGACGAGAGGCAGGGTGGGATATATTGTTTGTGTGTCTAGACTGTGTCTATGGTTGAAGTTGATGAGGGGGGAAGTGAAGGGGGAGAGGAGGGGGTAGAAGAGAGGGTGAGAGGAGAGGAGGAGATGACAGAGAGGAAGGAGAGAGGCGCAAAAGGATGAGAGAATTTAGCAAGAGTAGAGGTACTGTAAGAGAGGAGGAGGAGAGGAGAAAGGAATGGAAGGAAAGACATAGGATGTCAGAGAAGGGTAAAGAGGGAGAAAGGACAAAGAGAGGTTGGAGAACGGATTCACATCTCAACTGGACAGACAGAGACATGGAACCAATGCAGTATTGAACATAACCCATAGTGAGAAAACCTTCAAGTTGCCACTCAGCAGTGCAGTGCTCTGCAAGATAGGCTAGTGCTCTCCAGTACTTGGGGCCCCTGTCCCCGCAGCAGATGAGGGTGCAAACAGGTACTCCAGTCCCGTTAAGCGCATTCTCCCTCTCTCCTCCCATCGCTTCATATCTTTGCCCTCACATCTCCTCTCACCTCAGAGCTAAACGGCATGGATGATATAAGCACACTGAACTTTGGGGGTGGTTAATTTTGAACCTTTCGATATATGCGTATTATTGTGTGCTTTGGCTCATTGTAGAGTTCTCATTCGGGGTTGGGAGTTTATCATCTCACAAATTGCAATTGAATAAAATGGAATGATAGCCTAGAGCAACATTTCAGAGATTGTCTATTGTATAGTCTAATCACCATACCACTTTTATAATCCTTAGTTAGCTCTCTGTGAATAAGACTAGAGGATTGTTTGTTATATTATGGCTCCATTCATCGTGCTCAAGAAAGTAAACTTTACAGGAAGAGCCAGATGTCATTATTTATCATCTTAAATCTAATTTATTTATGAAACAGAAAAAGAATGGAATTCTCGGTTGAATACTTCTTGAATTATTTAGACTGAAATGGTTAATTCCATACAAGGCCTCGGAAGATCTCTGTTGAATACTTTATTATCTTTCCTAAACCGAAAACGCAGGAGAAAGGAAGAGAGAGGGAAAAGTAGTTTATCCATCCTGGACCCCATAATTGTTCTTCAACTCTTATTTAGGAAGTGTTTATGGAACATTTTAGGAAGCCTAAAATTCGTGAAGTTATGTTGAATAATTTATTGTTTTTGACAACTTAAGGTTTTGTTGATATTGTAGGATTTTAGGGTGGGAAAGCTATTACTGTAGGTCTATAATGTTATATCTTACTAATTTGGTTTGATGCAACGACATTAATGAAGCATCTTATAAAGTGATAATTATATGATGGGTGGGGTAATTCAAAGAATCAAAAGAAGTCCATGATGTAGGCCTTTACTATATATATTTACAAGATGTTTACCAGATCGAATTTTAACTGATTTGTATCAATATTATTCATCCATTCGATTCCTCTCATGCCATGTATTATTCAAACTGTTGAAAAGTCTCACTCAACCCTCGGGTTGAATGGCATCATGTCATGGATCTCTTAAAATGTTAGGCCTAGGCTACTCCTATCCCTTCAGTGGGATAATAAGAAGATATTGCATGAAGTCAGTGGAGATAAAGCTATTAGATTAAGAAGTGTGTTAAGGAGCTCAACTCTTCGCTAATGGAGTATATTCTATAATGGAGTATATTTTATCATGACCCGTTTAGAGAGCGGTGGATGCGCAGCTCATGGTCCCAGGTTGATGCAGTCAAAAGCCGCCTAATGAAAAGAGACGCATCGCTGATTGCTGCTATATCTGGGCCCGCTGTGGAAGTGGCATCGATTTAACAATTTAGCAGCCCTGTCCTCTGTGTTGGAATTAGTCACGGCTCAACGATGCCCAGCTTGCCGCCTTTTACACACACACACACACACACACACACACACACACACACACACACACACACACACACACACACACACACACACACACACACACACACACACACACACACACACACACACACACACACACATAAATGAGGGAGAAATATCCTACACTCTCTCTCGCACTCCAAGGTGCATTAATTGAGGAACTATATGTGCAAAATATTTAGTCTTGGAGGAAATTGAAAGTTCAATACAAAATGTAAAATAAACCTAGAAATATAATAGGTAATAATATGGTTATTATTATATACATATATATATATAAATATATATATATATATATTTAATGTCATTACTAGGCTCTGATATATGCGCATGTGATTTAGTAGATGTTGGTTTACTCGACACAATTTCAGCACCATGGAGAGCGAACACAAGGCACCCATAAAGGTTAATCCTTTCAATTTTGCCTTAATAACAAATGTAAGATAGTTGCATTTGCAAAACGTAGGCTATAGGCTGGTCAACAACGCACCCTGTTTCAGCACCATGGAGAGCGAACGCAAGGAGAAATCACACTCAACAGAGAACATCATTCTGCAAAAAAAAAGTGTTTATTTCCGTGACTCAACAACTGCAATCGGACTTTAGTGCAAGAAGTGTGAAATATGTCTATCAGATGTGATCATAAGCAAAACATACTGTATATTATGCACTACTTGGTTTAAGAGGAAACATTGTGCTGTCATGCTTCAGGTTATTATAACAGGTCTGGAAAAGGTGTAAGCCACTAGGATACTCTGTGTCCCCACTTCCCAGATCATAAAACAACATATTATCAGTGTGTTTTAGTGATTCAACAATCCAGAACTTTCTAATCTGTTGAATGTGGGGATCATTTTACTGGGAGAATAGGTAGGCTACTACTTTGCTTTTCTTAGTGTCCAAAGGGATTGAATCCCTCTTTTTTCCACTCATTTAAAAATGCATTTAAAGTGAAAGTAGTCTGAATTTGATATTTATGCAAAACGTCATTGTTCTGATGTTTGTCATTATAACTTCATTATACTGACGTTTATGTGCATTAATGTATTGACATTTTTCTAAAACAAAAAAAGGCATGGAAGCATGTAGTATCATAAGGAGTTCAGATAGCCTTCTGCTCAGGTTGAGTTAATTCAAATGGTGAGAGGATAGCAGTCTCTGTATGTCTCTCTAAGGAAGTCGATACATACTGCAGAGACGAGGTAACATGTTCAACAGAGTTCTGCCTTCCATCGCCTATCCATTTAACCCAATCCACACCCTGTCCATGGCTGACTTGGACAGCACAGGTTTAAAGGAACTCTGTCTGAACAGCGGGTCGTGGAAGACCCCGTCCACCCAATCTCTCAGAGTAGCGACCGGCGAGTCCTGCTGCTCAGCCGCCCTCACCTTCAGGTGGGGTACTTCAGTCGGATACCCCCCTGGGGAGAGGGACTCGCTGGGGGTGGCTGTGTGCATGCATGGAGGGAACTCAGGTTGGATAGTAGCAGTTTGTGCAGTGGACCAGATGTTAGGTTTGCTGCTCTCTGTACTTCGCAGGTCCCGTTCAGTGTAGAATGAGTTGGTTGTTCGGTCGTGGTCTGGTGTGTTTTTGAGGCAATCTGCTGACTGTGGCAATCGTTCATTCCCGTGTCGGAGTGTGTCTGGGGTATGTGTGAGTGGACTGTTGGAAGGGTCTTTGGGGTGGTGGCGCTGGTCCGGTGGTGTGTGTACTGGGGTGTCTTTGGTGTGAAACCGGTGTTTAGGGTCGCAGTCAGAACCATCTGACTCCAGCAGATCAAAGTCCTCCAGGTCACTCTGTTTTAGGTCCACACACCTCCCCGTTACAGAGTCTACAACCAAAAAATACATAGATGTTATAACAATCACAAATTTGACAGGACGGATAGAAAGCAACTTCCATATAAATTAATGGGAAGCCATTTTAACAGCCAGGTCACTCGTGATACCAGTCAGTATTCGACATCCATCCATGTCTGAGGATGTCGGGAAATGACATGGAAACCATCCACTAGGGGAAACAGTAAGCATCTGCCTCTGATTCCAAAGGTTGCAAGTTTGAATCCAGCGATACCTTAACCATTACCTTAACCATTCAGAGTTAATGCCTCACTTTAAGAATTTGGAGTTACTGCCTGAACTTAACCATAAACACTTCGAAATTTGACGTTTGGAACAACTTCCAAATTTCAAGTTTGAGAAACATGGATGAACATCTAATTCTGAGTTGACTGTGAGAGCGGGTAGCATGTTAATGGGTTCTTCTAGTTAATGATATAAATCTATGGTACACATGCACTCACCATCAACATCTATCTCGCGTTTGATTGGCTCCTCCTCTTGCAATCCCTCCACACCATCACTGTCATCTTCACAGCCCCTCTCGTCAGAGCTTTTATTGGCTCGTGGTGACCATGTGACTTTGTTCTCCTTCTTCAACCTCCGCCGTGCATTGGCAAACCACGTGGACACCTGAATGAACAAACACATTAATAAATCATTACATATTTGATAAATTCCCAAGCCTACTGTTGTGGCCCTGAGCACGGCACTTAACCCCTAAACCTGCTCCAGGGGCATCGTATGTATGTGTATTTGGGTCTTTAGGAGGCTTTAGGATAAAGCAGAAGACACATTTCTGTGGGATGTAATCTTCTTCTGTGATTAACCAGTGCCTAGTACTCCTCGATCGTGCATGTACTGTAACACATGATAAGTTCAGAAGAGCTCCAACTAACATATTCATCCCCAAACACTGAGCCAGTTGTTACCTGTGTAAGTGTCATCTTGGTGATGATGGCCAGCATGATCTTCTCTCCCTTGGTGGGATATGGGTTCTTCTGGTGCTCCTGCAGCCAGGCCTTCAGAGTGCTGGTGGTCTCCCTGGTGGCGTTCTTCCTCCGTGCTGCGGCACTGTCCACTGATGACCCATACCTGGGAGAAGGGAGGTGAGGGGAGTGGTGTCAGAATAGGGGTGAATTTGACAGAGAAACTCTTCCAAATATTGCATTTTTCACATTATGTTTAATGGATCTAAGATGTGCTGGAGCTTCGTTTTCAAATATTGTATTTTTTCCTCCTTGTACTTGGTGTTTGACATATTATATGTCCAAGAGATATGCATGTGTAAATGGAACTATGCTATGCATCAATGACGCATGCTTTATTCCTATTTCTCCTATTTAGATCATATTTTGATGTTTACAAGAATTACAAGTTATTTAGAAACAGATAACATGTTTAGTAGACATACCCATATCGGTCATATGGATACTGCCCAAATGCGTAATCATATGGATAGTATGCAGGGGTTTGAGAGGCCCCCACATGTGCAGACGCTCCATCTTTGGACTCCAAGGTTCCCTGCAGATATGAAATCAACTTTCATTGACATAACTTGACAAAACCTTTCAAAAACGGAGTCAATTATGTTTTGTTTAGTCTACTTTGCTCACCACAGATATGGATCAGTCCAGTGCGCACGAATTGGTCAAAGGTTTGTCCTTTTTATTTTCGCTGACATGACCAATTAAGTGAAAAAAGAAGAAAAAAAGAAAGAAAGTCAATATAGAAAAAAAGCCTACCTACCCTGGCATATAGAGCTGTTGCGTCGCCTCCGCAGGTGCCATAGTACCCTTGGCTCTTTCCATAGCCAGCTCCATACACACCCAGACCTATAGCCGGGGTTGGTATCTCCTGGCCCGGGGAGCCGAGCAGTCTGCTCTCATACACTGGGCACCGAAGAGGCTGGGGAGAGGGATGCGTCACACCTGAGTCCAGGAGAGACCTTCCGCCAGGCTCGAAGCAGTTGGCCAAAGAGCTCGTGCTCATGAGGAACTGGCGCGAAAACAAGAAAACATTATTTCGGAAAAATATAGACAATACGCAATACATGAGCACACAACGAAAAAGGCTACCAATAAATTACAGTTATTTTGTAAAACAAACTAAACGTAGGCTATGTGATGTATCTGCAAAACCGGAGACACTAGCTTATAAAGTACAGAAACAAACTATGTTTTCCTTCACCACAATTTCTTTCAAGTTTCTTCTAATTTAGTGAAAGAGCATTACCTGGTGCGTGGGTGAGTAGGGGTATCCTAGCTGCGGGTAAGCCATGATATCAAACATCAGTGAATGTCGGCAAACTTTAAAGGATCAAGCACGAGCACAATGTCCAACTGTCACTCATCAATGCATCAGGATCAAGTAGCCCGTAGACGCTGATCTAAGGTCAGTTCCGAAGGTGGAATCTGGGTAAGTTACACGTGTGCTAGATCTGTGCGTAAAGGTAACTTTGACTGAATCAAATCAACACCAAGACACACTGCTTTCCACTCCGGGTAAAGTGCCGGGACCCAAGATTTGGTTTGTAATGAACAGTCTGCTTCAGCTGTTCTTCGGCTCTTCTATTGAGGTATTAGAGAAATATCAGCTATAGAGCAATTCTCCCTTGGGATGTTTTTTGGGGGATGGCTCAGGTGTCCAAGTCGGTTGACGGTTGGTGACGCGCTGAATTAATGAATATGTTTACCGTCCAGTCAGTCTGGTGAAACACATTATTTGCAGTCCAAAGAGGCAGGGATGTTGTGATCTATGATCCACAAACCAACCATGCCACTCCTGATGCGCTCTCTGCTTTTAACTCGCCTGTCTCTCTGACGTCACATGGACTCCCGCGTGCACAACTACTGGTCATCTCCTTCAGTAACGCATATTTAGTACAGGACCTTCGATTTAGCCCCATTTCGTGGAGAAATACAAATGTGTAAAATAATACACAATATATTAAATAAATTAAAAGTGGTCAAAATGCATCACTGAGTTAGAAAAGCCTGCTTTCATTGAGAAAAAAACGAAGGTATAGGCCTAAATTCCTCCAAATTATCTTGAAGAATAAACGTATCAAAGTCTGCTTTCGTTGAACTACAAGACATGAAAGAAAATACAACTATATAGCTCTGGATAGTTTCTCCAAACTGTCTAAAACCATAGACTCCTTCCCGTTATTGCCGGTGTCTGTGAACGACAGACCTGCTCGCTTAAAGATTTTTGTTTCCACACGAGCGCACACACCGCCCCGGGGTCCCGGTAAATATAATGAGGATGTGTTCAAATCTCTCCCTCCGACACACACACACACACACACACACACACACACGCACGCACGCACGCACGCACACACACACACACACACACACACACACACACACACACACACACACACACACACACACACACACACACACACACACACACACACACACACACTACATCAGAGGTGGAACAAGGAATGATGTGAAAGCTCTATCGCGGATGATTGATGACTATGAGATGATATTAGCATAATAGCTTTTTATTCCTGTAGTTTAGATAACATGTCACCTCAATGAAATTACCTCCTGACTCCTGATCAAGCTGTTATAGTGGAGAGGAGATTATAATAGCCAGGTCTGAACGAATTAATCAAACAATAAGCACGTCTCTTATCTTGAGAGGGCATCATTTCCAACTCAGTGGCTGTGATGATGATAAATTGAAAGTTGCCCTGTAAGAGGAAATGCTATTCATATTGTGATTTAACTGTATTATACATGATTGTTTACCTGTTTTTTAATTACTAAAGGTCAAATTGTAATTATATCCTAATAAGCTGTGTGTGTGTGTGTGTGTGTGTGTGTGTGTGTGTGTGTGTGTGTGTGTGTGTGTGTGTGTGTGTGTGTGTGTGTGTGTGTGTGTGTGTGTGTGTGTGTAAGAATCACCCTATCAGAGTAATTCTTAACAGATCAATGTCATCTCTCCCCAGAGACTATCCAAACACGTCATCCTTAATAAAAACACTTGACATGAGATATTACTGATATAACAATACTGTAACTGTATCTGTCATTACTAATCTAAAGCATTAATGATGATGAGTACCTCATCTCTCTCTCCCCCTCTCTTCCTCTCTCAACTCTCTCTGTCTTCCTCTCTCCCCCTCTCTCATCTCTCTCCTGCTCTCGTCCTCCTCTCTCATTCCCCCCCTCTCCCTCCTCTCTCATTCTCTCCCCCTCTCCCTTCTCTCTCACCTCTCTCCCCCTCCTCTCTCATCTCTCTCCCCCTCTCCCCTCTCCCTCCTCTCTCATTCTCTCCCTGTCTCCCTCCTCTCTCATTCTCTCCCCCTCTTCCTCCTCTCTCATTCTCTCCCCCTCTCTCCCTCCTCTCTCATCTCTCTCCTGCTCTCTCCCCCCTCTCTCATCTCTCTCCTGCTCTCGTCCTCCTCTCTCATTCTCCCCCCTCTCCCTCCTCTCTCATTCTCTCCCCCTCTCCCTTCTCTCTCACCTCTCTCCCCCTCCTCTCTCATCTCTCTCCCCCTCTCCCTCCTCTCTCATTCTCTCCCCCTCTTCCTCCTCTCTCATTCTCTCCCCCTCTCTCCCTCCTCTCTCCTGCTCTCTCATCTCTCTCCTGCTCTCTCCCTCCTCTCTCATCTCTCCCCTGCTCTCTCCCTCCTCTCTCATCTCTCTCCCCCTCCTCTCTCATCTCTCTCCCCCTCTCCCTCCTCTCTCATTCTCTCCCCCTCTTCCTCCTCTCTCATTCTCTCCCCCTCTCTCCCTCCTCTCTCCTGCTCTATCATCTCTCTCCTGCTCTCTCCCTCCTCTCTCATCTCTCCCCTGCTCTCTCCCTCCTCTCTCATTCTCTCCCCCTCTCCCATAGCAGCTAAAAGGGTAATCATGTTTCTGTTCTCTTATTCTGCATCATTGATGAGAAGGGTCAGTGGATTTATACCGTAGGCTTAGTTCACTGACTCCTTTCCCTCTTTAGGGCTTCTCTTGAGGGCCCTTATTAAGGGTATGAGAACACCTTCTGATAGCCTGGCTAATGTGGAAGTATAGTATGGAAGTATTCTGTTTAGGACATTACAGTGTGTGTTACAGTATGGTAGATTGTGGGTTAGGTTAATTCAAGTTTACAACGGTATAGGTTTGTTATGATCCTCTTCCTCAGAGAGAAAAAGAGAAAGGGAGAGAGAGAGCAAGAGAGAGAGCAAGAGAGAGAGAGAGAGAACCTTGTGCTGTGGTAAGGAAAGACAGTGGGTCGGCTATTTATTTTTTCTCCTCGTCTCCCTTCCTCCTCTTCTCACCCCCACCCCCCTAGAATGAAGCAAGTTAGGGAGTAGAAATTAAGTAGAGAATTTAGATAATCCAGTTAGTAGATTCCCAATATTCAATTCTATTCTATTTTGTTCTATTGTATAGTATTGTATTGTATTGCATTCTGTTCTGTTCTACTGTAATATATCTTGTATTCCATCATACAAGAGGAGGATGAGAGCAGATCAAATGCTCTTAGAGGTGAACTAAACTTTCCTCCATCGCTCTACTTAACTAAAACACCTTCATAAAGAATTTCTATGCACTCTCTCTCTCACTCTCTTTTTCTCCACAGTCGCCGGCCATCTCTCTCTCTGTCTCATTGTTCTTTAAGTGATTCTTCATCAGAGACATTTAAACCATGTTTTTCTCCTCTCTGCCAAAGACATTACTAGCTGTACCTCTTCCCCCAATCTTTTATGCTGAAAAAGCCAAACCTGAGAGACACAAAAAGCATCTACATGTTAAATAGTGATTAAAATTGTATAGTATTCGTACTTTCAGGTAGGAAATATTCAAATGTGCCTTTCCGTACTGTACAGTGATTGAAGGAAGTTGTGATTGGAGTTTTCCCCCTTTCTGCATTTATCTACCGTGATGCTTTCTTCTCTCATATTACCGTGTGTGTGTGTGTGTCTGTGTGTGTGTGTGTGTGTGTGTATATGTATGTGTGTGTGTGTGTGTGTGGGGGGGGGGGGCACCTACTGTGATGCCTTTCCCTCACTCACATTAACTCTACGCCCCTCCCACGGTATTATAGTTCAAGTATGCAGACGGGAGAAAATAGAGTGTGTGTGTGTGTTTACTGTTGAGTAGGTGCATTATGAATGAATGATTGATGTGAAGGGAACATTATGATAATCACGGTCTGATAGATGCAGTGTATTCTCAGATACCTATAAAAGTATGCAATATAGATGTAGAAGTATACCATATATTAACATAAAAATATGGAATAGAATATTCAAGAGAGGGGAATAATGACATTTATTACGGACGCATCTTTTGAAAAGTCACAAAACCATGAGGAAATGGAACTCAGGAGCATGATAGAAGTATTCTTTGTTGTTCCATACAGAATGACATTGCTTTTGTCATTTCATTAGAAAAAGGAAACTTTGTGATGCACAGAAAGAAATAACATAATCCTGTTCAGTGTCAGAAGTTAAACACTATCATCCGATTGGAGTGACGTGTGTTTGTGGGAATAGCGTCTAAAGCCAGAGCAGGAATCTAGAAATATGGACACATTTCTATTTGTAGAGGTTGAGACAGTCACCTTTCATGGGACAAATGGAATGTCAATCAAGCACTGGAGCACAGAAGGGTTCTCCCCCAGGACATAGTGGTTACAGAATGATGATGGGGGTTGTTGTTGGAACATCATCACTTTAGGTGCAGTGGGACTGATGTTGGGGAAACCTGAGTCCTTTTTATCTCTCTCCTGTTCCTCTCTCTTCTCTTTCTCTCTCTTCTCTCTCCCCACTACCTCTCACCTTTACTTTCTCTCTCTTCTCTCTCCCCACTACCTCTCACCTTTACTTTCTCTCACTTCTCTCTCCCCACTACCTCTCTCTCTTCTCTTTCTCTCTCTTCTCTCTCCCCACTACCTCTCACCTTTACTTTCTCCCCTGTGCTCCCTTCTTCATATAGCTCCTTCCTTTACCCATTGCCCTGTTTACTCTTCTCCCACACTTTTTTCTGCTTTCTCTTTCCTCTTTGCTCCCCTCTTCCTCTATCTCTCCTTTACCCTCTACCCCCTCCCTCTTTCCTCTCCTCTCTCCCATCTCTCTCTCCTCTTCCCTCCATCTCCTGGTCTTGTAGTTTGTCTGGAGTGGGTCAGAAGGGACTGAGTTGAGTGGTCTCTCTCAGAGGTCAACCAGGCAGTAAAAGTGTGTGTGTGTGTGTGTGTGTGTGTGTGTGTGTGTGTGTGTGTGTGTGTGTGTGTGTGTGTGTGTGTGTGTGTGTGTGTGTGTGTGTGTGTGTGTGTGTGTGTGTGTGTGTGTGGGACAGAGAGAGCGGGTCGATAAAGAGATTGGCGAAAGAGGCCTTATATCACATTCCATCCAAGGAAAAGTGTAGAGAGATGACAACAGAAAAAATACAAGAGGGATGTGAAGAGAGGAAAAAAGAGACAGGAAGCAGGAGGGAGAGTGGAGCAGAGGGAAGAGAGAGAGAGACAGAGACAGGAAGCAGGAGGGAGAGTGGAGTAGAGGGAAGAGAGAGCGAGAGACAGAGACAGGAAGCAGGAGGGAGAGTGGAGCAGAGGGAAGAGAGAGAGAGACAGAGACAGGAAGCAGGAGGGAGAGTGGAGCAGAGGGAAGAGAGAGAGACAGAGACAGGAAGCAGGAGGGAGATTGGAGCAGAGGGAAGAGAGAGACATAGACATAGACAGGAAGCAGGAGGGAGAGTGGAACAGAGGGAAGAGAGAGAGAGAGACAGGAAGCAGGAGGGAGAGTGGAGCAGAGTGAAGAGAGAGACATAGACATAGACAGGAAGCAGGAGGGAGAGTGGAACAGAGGGAAGAGAGAGACATAGACATAGACAGGAAGCAGGAGGGAGAGTGGAACAGAGGGAAGAGAGAGAGAGAGACAGGAAGCAGGAGGGAGAGTGGAGCAGAGTGAAGAGAGAGAGACAGAGACAGGAAGCAGGAGGGAGAGTGGAGCAGAGGGAAGAGAGAGAGAGAGACAGAGACAGGAGGGGAAGTGGAGTAGAGGGAAGAGAGAGAGAGAGACAGAGACAGGAAGCAGGAGGGAGAGTGGAGCAGAGGGAAGAGAGAGACATAGACATAGACAGGAAGCAGGAGGGAGAGTGGAGCAGAGGGAAGACAGAGAGAGAGACAGAGACAGGAAGCAGGAGGGAGAGTGAAACAGAGGGAAGAGAGAGAGAGAGACAGAGACAGGAAGCAGGAGGAAGAGTGGAGCAGAGTGAAGAGAGAGAGACAGAGACAGGAAGCAGGAGGGAGAGTGGAGCATAGGGAAGAGGGAGACAGACAGAGACAGGAAGCAGGAGAGAGAGTGGAGCAGAGGGAAGAGAGAGAGAGAGACAGAGACAGGAAGCAGGAGGGAGAGTGGAGCAGAGGGAAGAGAGAGAGAGAGACAGAGACAGGAGGGAGAGTGGAGCAGAGGGAAGAGAGAGAGAGAGACAGAGACAGGAAGCAGGAGGGAGAGTGGAGCAGAGGGAAGAGAGAGAGAGAGACATAGACAGGACAGAGAGACAGAGATTGAAGAGAGATAGGACAATTATTTAGATGGAGAAAGAAAGGTAGCTAGAGAGGTAGATAGATAAAGAACAAGGGAGAGAGAGAGGTAGATGAATAGAGAGAGGTATAGAGAGAGCTGTTTAAAGTGTGTATGCTTTCTGATCCCTGAGAGACTAGCTGTATTCCTCTGCATTACTTCTGCTTCATTACCTTCTCCTTCTCTCCATCTCCTCCTCTCCCTTTCCTCCTCTCCTCTCCTCCTCTCTCCATGCTATACATTATTCACCTCTTCACCCCTATGTCCCCAGGGACCAATACAGACCATCATACTGCTGCTAACACTTAAACCTGGGAAGAGATTTTCAATGTAACGATTCCATGGCAAATAGTGTATGAACTGATACACAAAACAACACTTGATTCAATACTTTGAGTTTTTCAATTAAACGTATTATACAATATTCTTGCCACCAACAGAATGCTGTATATATGGGGCATACAACAATCTCACCTCTGTAGATTTTGCTGCGAAGATACAGAATCATTACATAATTTATTCTGTTATTGCCCCCAATTTATTCTGTTATTGAACCTGGTCACAGGTTCAGGAATGGTTGAAAAATCACAACATACATTTAAAATTAACCTTACAATCAGCAGTATTGGGCGATGTGGAAAGCCATAGTCAATCAATCAACAATATACAAATATTCTTGTAAAAAATATTAATCTTTAACTTACAATCTGTGTATACTATGCGATTATAAAGGTTCAAAATTAATGTAAGACATCACAGCACAGTTGAAAAATATATAGCGCATGGAAATCAAAAGGGGGTGGTCTACGGAGATAGGTTGGATGGGCTGAGAGAAGTTGAGGAGTGGGATTAAAGCTCATGATCGGTAATAGTTATTACTGAAAACACTATATATAATGTATACTGGAGATGTCTGAGCACTATATATCCAAAATGTAATGTGTATCTAAAAAAATCACATCTTTGTTATGTGACTACTGTGCATAAAAGTAATGTGTGTGAAATGTATATGTAACAAATAAGCTGTAAAAACAAAAATGGAAAACAAAGTTACTTTTTTCCCCTAAGAGGGGTAGATGGGCCAATAAAAATCATTTAATAATAATAATAAAAACACTTTCATCTGCTGCTCCTCCACCATTTACACTGGGTAAACCTTGTGTGTGTGTGTGTTTGTGTGGGTAAACCTTGTGTGTGTGTTTGTGTGCGTGCGCGCGTGTGTGTGTGTGTGTGTGCGTGTGCGTGCGTGCGTGCGTGTGCGTGTGTGTGTGTGTGTGTGTGTGTGTGTGTGTGTGTGTGTGTGTGTGTGTGTGTGTGTGTGTGTGTATGTGTGTGTGTGTGTGTGCGTGTGTGTATGTGTTTGTGTTTCTGTTGCTCTCTTTCTTTTTCTTACTCATTTCTAATCCTAGTTCTATCTTTCTCTCTATCCATTACTAGTTGTAAGTTCCACTCTTAACCGTTAAGTAACACCAGACCAGTGAGCAGTTAGAAGTGAATAGGAGTATTTTATTTTCTGTTAGTTCTCTCTCCTACACTCTCCGGAGTCAGACGCCATCCTCTGGACATGTAAGGAACTACAACATTGACTAAGTGAAAAGGATGACAGCCTGCTAGCTCCATGGTAATCTAGTGCCTAACACGGCCATCTACCAGTCAGTGTGGGGTTGGTCTCTGGGGTTGGGAGGGACAGCAGCCCATTAAGTGCATATTTAAAGAGCTCTCCATGTAGAGTAAGAAGAGCTGTAATGCTGGGAGATTTTTCCTGTGGGACTTTGGTGGTGTTCTATTTCCAGTCCTATCTGATCATGGATGGACAAAAATCTAAGCATCTGTGACAGTGGGAAACCAGATATCTGCCAACTGTGTGTGTGTGTGTGTGTGTGTGTGTGTGTGTGTGTGTGTGCATGTGTGTGCATTTATGACAGTGGGGATCCCTGCCAACTGTTTATGAGATCTAAGAGTGAGGGAGGACGGCACAGAGACACAAGTTGGACAGAGTTTCTGTCCATTAGGCTCTATTAACTTAGATGATTTAGGGTTCACATTACAATCTCTCTCTCTCCCTCTCTCCCTCTCTCCCTGTGTGTGTGTGTGTGTGTGTGTGTGTGTGTGTGTGTGTGTGTGTGTGCGTGCGTGCGTGCGTGCGTGCGTGCGTGCGTGCGTGCGTGCGTGCGTGCGTGCGTGCGTGCGTGCGTGCGTGCGTGCGTGTGTGTGTGTGTGTGTGCGTGTGTGTGTATGTGTCTATAACTGTAATCTAATGATAGATGAGGAATGAGGACTGATGAGATTCATTGCTACCCACAGAGGTCCATCTGAAGATTGTGCTGTTGCTTTAGCAAACAAAGACCCAGTGTATATCTCCACTTTCAGTCTTGACACATTTGTAAGCTATGCATATAGCGTTAGAATGTGTAGAATGGATACAGCTCTAAAAACCACAGGGTTTGTATTCCGTTGAAAGACATGTTGAACATTGAGAGAGGCACGGAACTGAGAGATGTGAATTTTGAATGGGGAACGTGAATGGGTGTTCTATTCTTTCTAATTCTGTAGTTAAGCAGCTCTGCTATGAGACACTATAGGAGGATAAACACTGTAGTAAAATGTCTGAATAGACCCAGCGACGCGAACACTCAACCATGAACTCAACGACGTAATCTCTTTTTCATACATTTTCCCTCAGATTACCACACTGAATAGACGAGAGAAAAAGAGAGGCGATTTATTACTTCAGTCCTATTCACCGTTTTGTTATGTCTATTTTCGCTCTATGTTAAATTCTACAACTTCAGGGTCCTGACGATGTTTGGAGATCGGAACCGCAACAGTCTTCCACAGCTGCAACGTGACAATAAAGCACCAAACAAGAAGAGAGAATAGAATTCAGCTATAAGCAGCACTTAGTAAACTGTTATTACATAGCATGGCTGTTGAATTACATGAATTTTAACATGAGTTTCATTGGGAGACTCTGGTCAGCTCTTTTGTACACCTAGTTCTAATGTTAATAGTTTTAATACAGATAATCTCTATGGAAGAATAATATCTCACCATGGACAAACATTTACTTACAGGCCTACATTGGCTACATGAATATATTATTTTGATAACATCACAACAGTGGATTTAACCCAGTCCTGTTTATTCTCTGGTAGTTTAAATGTCCTACATATCCTCTACTGATAATGTAGTTCTTTCTTTGCTTTCATTTGGGAGAAAATGATAAATTAATGAAAAAAGTGTAAGCGTGTATAGTGAGATCATACTTCCTTGGCCTACAAGGAATTGAAGCATTGGTTCATTTACTTTCTTCATAGCTTCAGCTTCTAACTGATCAACACTGATATTTTGCATATCAGAAGGGGGACATTGTAGTCAAGTTGCACTGTGCATAATCTTTAACTTCAATGTAAACTATACTATATAATTTCTCCCCTCAGAGTTAGACAAAGTGCCAGGTCTCTTTCCCAGGGACCTCAGGGTCAAACTGTCCTAAGCCTGTTTGGTTATCAAATACGGCCTTTCCCTCAACCTCTCTTTATCTCTATTAATCTAGCATTGTCCCTGTCTTTCTCTTCACCTGCTCCTCTCTCTTCCTCCCTCCATTTTCCTCCTGCCTTTCTCTTTCTCAATCTTTATTGTTCCCTGGCCCTCCTTCTCTGTCTCCTTGCCTTTCTCTGTCTTTCTCTTTCTTGTTATCCTCCCCTGCCCCTCTCCCTCTCTCTCCATCTTTCTCTCCTGCCCCTCCCCCTCTCTCTCCATCTCTCTCCCCTGCCCCTCTCCCACTCTCTCCATCTCTCCCCTGCCCCTCTCCCACTCTCTCCATCTCTCTCCTGCCCCTCTCCCTCTATCTCATCTCTCTCCCCTGCCCCTCTCCCACTCTCTCCATCTCTCTCCCCTGCCCCTCTCCCACTCTCTCCATCTCTCTCCCCTCCCCCTCTCCCACTCTCTCCATCTCTCTGCCCTGTCCCTCTCCCACTCTCTCCATCTCTCTCTCCTGCCCCTCTCCCACTCTCTCCATCTCTCCCCTGCCCCTCTCCCACTCTCTCCATCTCTCTCCTGCCCTTCTCCCACTCTCTCCATCTCTCTCTCCTGCCCCTCTCAGCAGGCCTATAGACTTCTAACTTGTCTACATTTACCCCCTGTGTTGCCCCTCGAATGTGGCTGCCACTGTGAAACCCCTCAATTCTCCCTCAGTCAGCTGACTCTATTCTCCCTCAGTCAGCTCACTCTCACTGTTTTCACGACCTATAACCCCTGGCTCATGGCAACAGGAGGAAGAATGCCAGCTTTGATTGACAGCACAAAGAGGATCCCTCTCTCTCTCTCTCTCTCTCTCTCTCTCTCTCTCTCTCTCTCTCTCTCTCTCGCTCTCTCTGTCTCTCTGTCTCTCACACACACACACACACACACACACATACACACACACACAGACAGAGGATTGGAGCCATTTTGAGGGAGGACAATGGATGATTTGGGTTGATTGGATCACTGAAGGGCTGATGACTGTCAAAAGAGCAACGTTGTCTTTACATAAGCCTGATTATCTCAGCATGGTGAGGAGGGATCAGGGGAGCAGGAGGGAGCGGCAGGGAGTTAGCCCCCCACATGGTGCCTCTAAAGGGGATAGGTCTGTACACGAGGCCCAGGCTGTGGGGCCTAGTTCTCTCTCATCCACTGGTGGCCTTTAAATAATCTATTCAGATGACCAGAGGTCCTGAGACATGTGGATATCACAGGCGGATGTGTGTGGGAAACTATGAGTGGTGATGGGGGGGATGGGCATGGAGGACGCACCAATTGTCCGATGTTGACTGTAAATAGAGCATCCCTCACCTTTACCCTCCTCCATCATCATCATCATCTCCTCCTCTTCCTCAGAAACAGAGAGGTGGGATGCCAGAATAGAAAACAGAGAGGTGGGATGCCAGGATTGAAAAGAGAGAGAGGGAGATGCCAGGACAGAAAAGAGAGAGAGGGGGATGCCAGGACAGAAAAGAGAGAGAGGGAGATGCCAGGACAGAAAAGAGTGAGAGGGAGATGCCAGGACAGAAAAGAGAGAGAGGGGGATGCCAGGACAGAAAAGAGAGAGAGGGAGATGCCAGGACAGAAAAGAGAGAGGGGGAGATGCCAGTACAGAAAAGAGAGAGGGGGATGCCAGGAATGACAACAGAGAGAGGGGGATGCCAGGTTTGAAAAGAGAGAGAGGGGGAAGCCAGGACAGAAAAGAGCAGCAGGACAGGGGTATCAAAGACAAATCCCCCCATAATCTGTCTCTTTAATAGGGATTTAAACACACCAAAGAGCCAGTGGTATAATACCAAAGACTAAATTAAGCTCTATTCAAGCTGAGAGCATTGATACTGATACAATTAAGAACACTATAGATAGTTGGGGCACTTACTGCCTCCGTTCCCTATATAACCCTGTATATACTTTTCCCTATATAACTCTGTATATACTTTCCCTATATATCCCTTTATATACTTTTCCCTATATAACTCTGTATATACTTTCCCTATATATCCCTTTATATACTTTTCCCTATATAACCCTGTATATACCTTTCCCTATATAACCCTGTAAATACTTTTCCCTACATAACCCTGTATATACTTTCCCCTATATAACCCTGTATATACTTTTCCCTATATAATCATGTATATACTTTTCCCTATATATCCCTGTATATACTTTTCCCTATATAACCATGTATATACTTTTCCCTATATAACCCTGTATATACTTTTCCCTATATAACCCTGTGTATACTTTTCCCTATATAACCCTGTATATACTTTTCCCTATATAATCATGTATATACTTTTCCCTATATATCCCTGTATATACTTTTCCCTATATAACTCTGTGTAAACTTTTCCCTATATAACCCTGTGTATACTTTTCCCTATATAACCCTGTATATACTTTTCCCTATATAACCCATTATATACTTTTCCCTATATAACTCTGTGTAAACTTTTCCCTCTATAACCCTGTATATACTTTCCCTATATAACCATGTATATTATTTTCCCTATATAACCCTGTATATACTTTTCCCTATATAACCCTGTATATACCTTTCCCTATATAACCATGTATATACTTTCCCCTATATAACCATGTATATACTTTTCCCTATATAACCATGTATATACTTTTCCCTATATAACCATGTATATACTTTTCCCTATATAACCCTGTATATACTTTTCCCTATATAACCATGTATATACTTTTCCCTATATAACCCTGTATATACTTTTCCCTATATAACCCTGTATATACTTTTCCCTATATAACCCTGTATATACTTTTCCCTATATAACCATGTATATTCTTTTCCCTATATAACCCTGTATATACTTTCCCTATATAACCCTGTATATACTTTCCCTATATAACCCTGTATATACTTTTACCTATATAACCCTGTATATACTTTCCATATATAACCCTGTATATACTTTTCCCTATATAACCCTGTATATACTTTCCCCTATATAACCCTGTATATACTTTCCCTATATAACCCTGTATATACTTTCCCCTATATAACCCTGTATATACTTTCCCTATATAACTCTGTATATACTTTCCCTATATAACCCTGTATATACTTTCCCTATATAACCCTGTATATACCTTCCTTATATAACCCTGTATATACTTTTCCCTATATAACCCTGTATATACTTTCCCCTATATAACCCTGTATATACTTTCCCTATATAACCCTGTATATACTTTCCCTATATAACCCTGTATATACTTTTCCCTATATAACCCTGTATATACTTTTCCCTATATAACCCTATATATACTTTTCCCTATATAACCCTGTGTATAATTTTCCCTATATAACCCTGTATATACTTTCCCCTATATAACCCTGTATATACTTTTCCCTATATAACTCTGTATATACTTTTCCCTATATAACCCTGCATATACTTTTCCCTATATAACCCTGTATATACTTTCCCTATATAACCCTGTATATACTTTCCCTATATAACCCTGTATATACTTTCCCTATATAACCCTGTATATACTTTCCCTATATAACCCTGTATATACTTTCCCTATATAACTCTGTATATACTTTCCCTATATAACCCTGTATATACTTTCCCTATATAACCCTGTATATACTTTCCCTATATAACTCTGTATATACTTTCCCTATATAACTCTGTATATACTTTCCCTATATAACTCTGTATATACTTTCCCTATATAACCCTGTATATACTTTCCCTATATAACTCTGTATATACTTTCCCTATATAACTCTGTATATACTTTCCCTATATAACTCTGTATATACTTTCCCCATATAACCCTGTATATACTTTCCCTATATAACCCTGTATATACTTTCCCTATATAACTCTGTATATACTTTCCCTATATAACCCTGTATATACTTTCCCTATATAACCCTGTATATATTTTCCCTATATAACTCTGTATATACTTTCCCTATATAACCCTGTATATACTTTCCCTATATAACTCTGTATATACTTTCCCCATATAACCCTGTATATACTTTCCCTATATAACCCTGTATATACTTTCCCTATATAACCCTGTATATATTTTCCCTATATAACTCTGTATATACTTTCCCTATATAACCCTGTATATACTTTCCCTATATAACTCTGTATATACTTTCCCCATATAACCCTGTATATACTTTCCCTATATAACTCTGTATATACTTTCCCTATATAACCCTGTATATACTTTCCCTATATAACCCTGTATATACTTTCCCTATATAACCCTGTATATACTTTCCCTATATAACTCTGTATATACTTTCCCTATATAACTCTGTATATACTTTCCCTATATAACCCTGTATATACTTTCCCTATATAACTCTGTATATACTTTCCCTATATAACTCTGTATATACTTTCCCTATATAACTCTGTATATACTTTCCCCATATAACCCTGTATATACTTTCCCTATATAACCCTGTATATACTTTCCCTATATAACTCTGTATATACTTTCCCTATATAACTCTGTATATACTTTCCCTATATAACTCTGTATATACTTTCCCTATATAACTCTGTATATACTTTCCCTATATAACCCTGTATATACTTTCCCTATATAACTCTGTATATACTTTCCCCATATAACTCTGTATATACTTTCCCTATATAACCCTGTATATATTTTCCCTATATAACTCTGTATATACTTTCCCTATATAACTCTGTATATACTTTCCCTATATAACCCTGTATATACTTTTCCCTATATAACCCTGTATATACTTTCCCTATATACCCCTGTATATACTTTCCCTATATAACTCTGTATATACTTTCCCTATATAACCCTGTATATACCTTCCTTATATAACCCTGTATATACTTTCCCTATATAACCCTGTATATACTTTCCCTATATAACCCTGTATATACTTTCCCTATATAACCCTGTATATACTTTCCCTATATAACCCTGTATATACTTTCCCTATATAACTCTGTATATACTTTCCCTATATAACTCTGTATATACTTTCCCTATATAACCCTGTATATACTTTCCCTATATAACCCTGTATATACTTTCCCTATATAACCCTGTATATACTTTCCCTATATAACCCTGTATATATTTTCCCTATATAACCATGTATATACTTTCCCTATATAACCCTGTATATACTTTCCCTATATAACCCTGTATATACTTTCCCTATATAACTCTGTATATACTTTCCCTATATAACTCTGTATATACTTTCCCTATATAACCCTGTATATACTTTCCCTATATAACCCTGTATATACTTTCCCTATATAACCCTGTATATACTTTCCCTATATAACCCTGTATATACTTTCCCTATATAGTGCTTCAGCATCCTCTCGCCAGGAACCAGTCTTCAGTCAAGAACCAAAGGGAACTGACTAGTAGAGGAAGCATACAGTCTCCCGAATTACTGTGAGAAGGGATTGGGCTGATGTGGTCCTTAAAGGAGAGTTCTGAGGAATAGAAAAGGTGCATTGTGACAGATTGTTCGAGTGGCTAGTAACATTGTCTTTAACAGTGTTTAACAGTCCCCACAGCAGTCTATCTATCTGTCTGAGAGTTGGCAGTATATGAGGCCAGCCTCGAGGGCTTGGCTTGCTTCCACCCTGTTCTCACTTCAATGACTGCTCTCTCTGTATGCCCTCTGTATCTCTCTCCCTATGTTTCCTACCCTCCTCTCCTCTCCTCTCCTCTCCTCTCCTCTCCTCTCCTCTCCTCTCCTCTCCTCTCCTCTCCTCTCCTCTCCTCTCCTCTCCTCTCCTCTCCTCTCCTCTCCTCTCCTCTCCTCTCCTCTCCTCCCCTCTCCCCTCCTCTCTTTCTTTCTCTCCTCTCCTCCCCTCTCCCATCATCTCTTTCTCTCTCTATATCCTCTCCTCTGTTCCCGTCTCCCCTCCTCTCTTTTGCTCTCTCTCTCTCTATCTTTCCTCACTTGCAGGCTTAATTAAACTGCAGATAAATATGAGTTAGATATAAGTAAGCAAAGAATAACAGAGATGATGTAATCCACTCCAATAGAATGAGCCTTTTTGCTCTTGTTCTAACAGTTGCAGTATATCTACCTCAGTCAGGGCAGGAAGTGACAGGTTTGGACAAACTTGTTCATCCTTCACCAGTAGGAAATACACTGTCTCCTTCCACCTTCCTAAGCACTGTCAAATAAATTGATGTGAGAAAAATAAGGAGAGAAACTCCTGAGGTGTTTCAAGGCGCTTTGTGTCGCGTGTGAGTGTGTGCGTGCGTGTGTGTGTGGTAACTCCTGAGGTGTTTCAAGGTGATGTGTGTGATCTGTGTGTGTGTGTGTGTGTGTGTGTGTGTGTGTGTGTGTGTGTGTGTGTGTGTGTGTGTGTGTGTGTGTGTGTGTGTGTGTGTGTGTGTGTGTGTGTGTGTGTGTGTGTGTCTGGTAACTCCTGAGGTGTTTCGAGGTGCTGTCATGTACTCTCCACACCTGTCAAGGGGAGAAGCAGACCTTCCACTCTGTAACATGGCAGCCCTGGAGACAGAGCAGCACAGCTTGGCTATTTCACACACTCATTACCTAGTCAGGACCACAGTTGCAACACGGTTCACAGACTCATTATCTACATTCATTCACTGTTTGAAAGTGTGTCATATTAATATATACCACTTTGCAGAGGCTTATCCAGTGTGACTTACAGTATAGTGAGTGCAGACATTTCCACTATGAGCATGCAGTGTTGTTCTTTTTAATATATTTTTTATGCATATATTGATTAAGTAGTAAGGTGACTCATGTACATTTCATGCCTTTTTTGTGTTGCATGAAAACGAGCTATTATTTTCAGATTAGAAAAGGATGCAGTCGCTGTGATTAAAGCAGAGTGTGTTTCCCATGTCCACAGAAAGAGGGCAGTATTGAGTCAGGTTTACAGGTAGATGGGGAGCAGGGCTCTACAGTGGTTTTAGCAGGGCTCTACAGTGACCTGTGACTCATGCACAAACATAGGTTTCTTAACCTGATGACTTCATTAATGTCACAATCTGTAATTTGCTGTTCAATGGTCATTTCAATTTATGATTTTATACCAATTACTAATTTTGTATATTAATTTCCCCAGCACCATCCCTCAGTTTACCAAACAGGGTCAGGCTGTTGAAATTATAGATTGTGTCTTTAATTTAATGAAATTTTAAAATGTTGTCTCTTGGCCTCATAGAGAAAACCTCTTATATCCCTATATCCGCTCTCCCCCACCTCCCCTCCTCCTCTCTGCTCCCCTCCCGGATGCCATTTAAACCAGTTAAATAATTTAGTGGTAGTGCTTGTGTCACTCCCGTCCTTCCTTGTGTGTCTGTGGCTCAGAAAGCTTCCTTATATCACTGATCTGGAGAGAGAGGACACCGTCTGATTTCAACCAGCTACACCAGGGGCATCAATCATACACATTATTCTCCTATTGTATTATTCTTACTCTCATATCTTATTCAAATATTCTGAAGTATATCGTTTTTCTATTAATATTCTATAAACATTATTTGTGCACTGTGATTGCCCGGCCCCCAGGAATAATTTGAAATTAGTAAAATGTAAGGTAAAACTTATTTCATATAGTAATTACCCAATATTTACGGACAAATTCTATGTTAATAGTGGGATTTCCTTTAACTTAATTAAAAAGTCTCTACAATAGTTTTATTCATCCTAAAAGTTCATAACCTCAACCTATGATCTCTTGTGCCACTGAGGAGACTATAGACCAACAGAGAGGGTCATGTCTGCTTTGTAACAGTGATTCTCTTCTGACCTCTCCTAACACAGGGTTAACTAACTAACCTGAAGGAATACTGTTTCACGAAAACAAACACACAACCACACACACACGCACATGCACACACACTCACCGAGCTAACTCTCTCTCTCTTACTTAATTAAAACAGTGTGTGTGTGTGTGTGCGATTGTGTATGTGTCTGGTTTCAGGCTGCACACCTCCCCTGTGTGTTTTCACACCGGCTGTGTTGCCTTAACCTCTCCTGGACTCCGCTGGGCCTCGCTGCTGAAGGAAACACAACAGAATTAGGTTACACATGGCCTACAGAGATGTGTGTGTGTGTGTGTGTGTGTGTGTTCAGTGTGTGTGTGTGTGTGTGTGTGTGTGTGTGTGTGTGTGTGTGTGTGTGTGTGTGTGTGTGTGTGTGTGTGTGTGTGTGTGTGTGTGTGTGTGTGTGTGTGTGCATACATGCATGCATGCGAGCATGTGTGTGTGTGTTCGTGTTCTTGTGCCTGTGTATGTACATTGTGACCCCAGACGCTCCTGTGGATTAGAGCTGTATTTTCCTTTAATCAGTTTTAAGACGGATTCTGAAAAATGTCCCGAAATCACACCGGGACAAGCAGAGCCCTGTGCAGATTTTTGGAAGGTAGAGCCCCTCTACCTGGCTGTGCTTAGCTTTCTAAACCCTAGTTTAACCAGACCTACCCTCCACCCAGCCCAACCCAGATCTAGGGATACCTATCACTGTAGATATTCCAAATCACTTACTGCTCCTTTATGTCAAGATGGGGACAGACAGAAGAAAAAAACCAGGAGGACCAAGGCACGTAATTAATCGTCACATAATTAAAATGCTTTATTTTTATGGCATTTTTTTAATGGAACTAAGATTTTAAAACTCTGAAGTGTTTCGTCAGCATGGCCTTCGTCAGGTAGTGCAATGAGTACAGAGTTGAGGGTAGCACTTCAAGGTTTTGCAATCTTTCCCTTTTCACCCATTCAGTGTTTTGCGTCTACATACAATCACTTGCTTGCTTGAAAATGTACACTACCGTTCAAAAGTTTGGGGTCACTTACAAATGTCCCTGTTTTTGAAAGGAAAAAAAACATTGTCCATTAAAATAACATCAAATTGATCAGAAATACAGTGTAGACAATGTTAATGTTGTAAATGACTATTGTAGCTGGAAACAGCAGATTTTTTATGGAATATCTACATAGGTGTACAGGGGCCCATTATCGGCAACCATCACTCCTGTGTTCCAATGGCACGTTGTGTTAGCTAATCCAAGTTTATCATTGTAAAAGGCTAATTGATCATTAGAAAACCCTTTTGCAATTATGTTAGCACAGCTGAAAACTGTTGTTCTGATTAAAGAAGCAATAAAACTGGCCTTCTTTAGACTAGTTGAGTATCTGGAGCATCAGCATTTGTGGGTTCGATTACAAGCTCAAAATGGCCAGAAACAAAGAACTTCCTTCTGAAACCCGTCAGTCTATTCTTGTTCTGAGAAATGAAGGCTATTCCATGTGAGAAATTGCCAAGAAACTGAAGATCTCGTACAACGCTGTGTACTACTCCCTTCACAGAACAGAGCAAACTGTCTCTAACCAGAATAGAAAGAGGAGTGGGAGGCCCCGGTGCACAACTGAGCAAGAGGACAAGTACATTTGAGTGTCTAGTTTGAGAAACAGACGCCTCACAAGTCCTCAACTGGCAGCTTCATTAAATAGTACCTGCAAAACACCCATCTCAACGTCAACAGTGAAGAGGCGACTCCCGTATGCTGGCCTTCTAGGCAGAGTTCCTCTGTCCAGTGTCTGTGTTCGTTTTCCCATCTTAATCTATTATTTTTATTGGTCAGTCTGAGATATGGCTTTTTCTTTGCAACTCTGCCTAGAGCTTTTATTTATAAAACAATGACATTTCTAAGTGACCGCAAACTTTTGAATTGTAGTCAATATTGACAACATTGATCTACAACAGTAATATTTGGCCAACAGATAAATTCATTAAAAGTGACTGTAAGGTGAAGTTAGTACATTATAATGATACACTTGGTTGTGGGCTTTCAAATCAGATCTGTTATAACACAGAGAACCCAATGGCCAAATGTTCAATACAGGGATAGCTAGGTAGCCTCCAAATTGTGGAGTGTGAGGGAGGAACCCCTTAAATAAAAGACACATTCATCTTAGTTCACAGGAAGGGGTGGAGACATGGGACCACCATCGTGATACAGAAACGCACGTACGCAAGCACACCATATAATAGATTTTATGTGACATGTGATAGGGAGGGATTATCCTGCCAAGTCTTTGGACCCTGGACATGTAATCCCTCCCATTCCTGTATGACATCACATCCTGTTCTTGATCCAATACTTTTCTAATTAAGTTAGAGTTTTAATTTACTTTAATTTGGCCGCTGATGCAATATCACTGACATCAGATTCAATTACGAACTGGAAAATGTGAGGGCATTAAATTTATCACCCCAAAATAATTCAACCACTAAGAATGTAAACTTCATATTATTTAAAGATATCTCATTTCAGATGAATCTCTTAGTGTGTGCCCGAATGTTCTTTCTGAGTATGTGTGTGTGCATTTGTATTTGTGTGTGCATGTGTATGTGTGTCTGCTTCTGTGTGTGTGTCGCTCCATCATAAATAAATATGCATTAAAATCGATTTGTTTACGCTTCACTGCAGAAAGGGGCCAAATCTGACTGGTTTCCCTTGAATACATTATAACGTATCTCTATAGAGACAGAGAGCGAGAGAGAGACAGAGAAATAGAGAGAGAAAGTGCAAGAGAGAGAGAAAGAGTGAAAGAGATAGAGAGGTGAGTATAATATAATAACTCCCACTGTTACGCTCCAGCCTCCCCTAGCCTAGTCTCGTGTCATCTCGCTATGTCTCGCCTGCGCCTCATCTGGGGCTCAGATGGGGACTGACTCTCTCTTTACTCATCTGATTGAAGACAGGACTCCCTCTATCTCTCCTTCTCAGACTCCTCTCTCTCTCTATCCATCTCATCCCCCCTTCTCAATCTAACAAACACAAGGTCAGTCTCTCTCTCGCTCTCTCTCTCCAGAGGGCTGCCAGTCAAAAGGAAAGAATCCCTTCTCCTCTCTCTCCTCCTGAGGTAACCAGGGGTCTAGGGCAGGACATGATCATGTCCTGGATGTGGCCATTGATTTAAGAAGCACAGGGGGAAAGGCAGGGGACGACATCGGTTTACAGAATATACTTTACAGGTAGATGATTCTCTGCAGCATTTGGGCCTCAGCTAATCTTGAAGTCTGATTTTTACCTGGTGTTATAGAAATTACATGGTAAAATGCTAATTATATACAGTAATGAATACTTTGTTTTAATTTCGTTTTTTTGTATAGTATTTTTGTTAATTACCACCCATTGTAATATTCTAGATGAGGACAAGCAATTGTCTAAAAATGATAGACGCATCATGATAAGACTATCTCAAGCACAAGGATCTTACAGCAAATCGAGGAGTCATTCTTATTGTTTCACTGAATATCTGATATTGTTTCTGTGGTTTATTCAGTAGTGTTTCAGAGGTTGTGTGGTTGCCTGTAGTGGAATGTAAAGGATGTCCACAGTGAAAGTGACAGTCCTATAGACGGCCGTTTATACAGGCTTCTCCTCACATCACAGGATTGGAGATGGAGGAAGAAAGGAGGGATAGAAGGATGAAAGGGGAAGACTGATGGAGGAGAATATTGTATTAGTTCACACAAATCAGTTTAGGCTAATCTATTTCCCTCACCCACGAGAAGGAGCGAGGGAGGAGAGGGAGAGAGAGAGAAAGAGAGCGAGACAGAGAGAGAGAGAGAGAGAGAGAGAGTGAGAGATGAGTGAAATATTTAAGCGTTAGCAGAAGGACAGCTGAAGTGTGTGTGTGTGTGTGTGTGTGTGTGTGTGTGTGTGTGTGTGTGTGTGTGTGTGTGTGTGTGTGTGTGTGTGTGTGTGTGTGTGTGTGTGTGTGTGTGTGTGTGTGACTAAACCTCTCCAGCAGCAGTTTGAAGCCTGTGGGTAGATGACTGGAGCGGATAGGGGGATTCATAACCTCCTGTCTATTAATATTACATTACCCCCCATTCACACTGATCTCTGGGATACAGTGTGTGTGTGTGCTTGCGTGCGTGCGTGTGTCATATCCCTGCTATGATTAAAGAATGGTTATTGATTTACCTAATGTGTGCATTGGGAGCCTGTAGAAAGAAGTGTTAAATGCAGCCAGGTCACCCATGATACAAGTCAGTATTTGACGTCCATCCATGTCTGAGGATGTCTGGAGATGACTTGGAAACCGGCCACTAGGGGCAACAGTGAGCACTGTTACCTTCAAGAAGGTTTGGGTTTTGCTAGGATGCTGTGGATGGGGATGGTGGATAGCCATAAGCTTCTGACTCCAAAGGTTTCAAGTTCAAATCCAGCAATAGAAAACTGTAAAAAAAATTGTTTTAAGCCTATCCCAAACCTTAACCCATACCTTAACCATTCAGAGTTAATGCCTAACCTTAAGAATTCAGAGTTAATGCCTGACCTTAACTTCTCTAGGATAGGGGGCAGCATTTTCACGTTTGGATGAAAAGCGTGCCCAGAGTAAACTGCCTCCTACTCAGTCCCAGATGCGAATCAAATCAAATCAAGTTTATTTTATATAGCCCTTCGTACATCAGCTAATATCTCGAAGTGCTGTACAGAAACCCAGCCTAAAACCCCAAACAGCAAGCAATGCAGGTGTAGAAGCACGGCGGCTAGGAAAAACTCCCTAGAAAGGCCAAAACCTAGGAAGAAACCTAGAGAGGAACCAGGCTATGAGGGGTGGCCAGTCCTCTTCTGGCTGTGCCGGGTGGAGATTATAACAGAACATGGCCAAGATGTTCAAATGTTCATAAATGATCAGCATGGTCAAATAATAATCAGGAGTAAATGTCAGTTGGCTTTTCATAGCCGATCATTAAGAGTATCTCTACCGCTCCTGCGGTCTCTAGAGAGTTGAAAACAGCAGGTCTGGGACAGGTAGCACGACCGGTGGACAGGTCAGGGTTCCATAGCCGCAGGCAGAACAGTTGAGTTGAAACTGGAAGAGCAGCAAGGCCAGGTGGACTGGGGACAGCAAGGAGTCATCATGCCCGGTAGTCCTGACGCATGGTCCTAGGGCTCAGGTCCTCCGAGAGAGAGAAAGAAAGAGAGAAGGAGAGAATTAGAGAGAGCATACTTAAATTCACACAGGACACCGGATAAGACAGGAGAAGTACTCCAGATATAACCAACTGACCCTAGCCCCCCGACACATAAACTACTGCAGCATAAATACTGGAGGCTGAGACAGGAGGGGTCAGGAGACACTGTGGCCCCATCCGATGATACCCTCGGACAGGGCCAAACAGGAAGGATATAACCCCACCCACTTTGCCAAAGCACAGCCCCCACACCACTAGAGGGATATCTTCAACCACCAACTTACCATCCTGAGACAAGGCCGAGTATAGCCCACAAAGATCTCCACCACAGCACAAACCAAGGGGGGGCGCCAACCCAGACAGGAAGATCACGTCAGTAACTCAACCCACTCAAGTGACGCACCCCTCCTAGGGACGGCGTGAAAGAGCACCAGTAAGCCAGTGACTCAGCCCCTGTAATAGGGTTAGAGGCAGAGAATCCCAGTGGAGAGAGGGGAACCGGCCAGGCAGAGACAGCAAGGGCGGTTCGTTGCTCCAGAGCCTTTCCGTTCACCTTCACACTCCTGGGCCAGACTACACTCAATCATATGACCTACTGAAGAGATAAGTCTTCAGTAAAGACTTAAAGGTTGAGACCGAGTCTGCGTCTCTCACATGGGTAGGCAGACTATTCCATAAAAATGGAGATCTATAGGAGAAAGCCCTGCCTCCAGCTGTTTGCTTAGAAATTCTAGGGACAATTAGGAGGCCTGCGTCTTGTGACCGTAGCGTACGTGTAGGTATGTACGGCAGGACCAACTCGGAAAGATAGGTAGGAGCAAGCCCATGTAACGCTTTATAGGTTAACAGTAAAACTTTGAAATCAGCCCTTGCCTTAACAGGAAGCCAGTGTAGGGAAGCTAGCACTGGAGTAATATGATCAAATTTCTTGGTTCTAGTCAGGATTCTAGCAGCCGTATTTAGCACTAACTGAAGTTTATTTAGTGCTTTATCCGGGTAGTCGGAAAGTAGAGCATTGCAGTAGTCTAACCTAGAAGTAACAAAAGCATGGATTAATTTTTCTGCATAATTTTTGGACAGAAAATTTCTGATTTTTGTAATGTTACGTAGATGGAAAAAAGCTGTCCTTGAAACAGTCTTGATATGTTCGTCAAAAGAGAGATCAGGGTCCAGAGTAACGCCGAGGTCCTTCACAGTTTTATTTGAGGCGACTTTACAACCATCAAGATTAATTGTCAGATTTAACAGAATATCTCTTTGTTTCTTGGGACCTAGAACAAGCATCTCTGTTTTGTCTGAGTTTAAAAGTAGAACGTTTTCAGCCATCCACTTCCTTATGTCTGAAACACAGGCTTCTAGCGAGGGCAATTTTGGGGCTTCACCATATTTCATTGAAATGTACAGCTGTGTGTCATCCGCATAGCAGTGAAAGTTAACATTATGTTTTCGAATGACATCCCCAAGAGGTAAAATATATAGTGAAAACAATAGTGGTCCTAAAACGGAACCTTGAGGAACACCGAAATGTACAGTTGATTTGTCAGAGGACAAACCATTCACAGAGACAAACTGATATCTTTCCGACAGATAAGATCTAAACCAGGCCAGAACTTGTCCGTGTAGACCAATTTGGGTTTCCAGTCTCTCCAAAAGAATGTGGTGATCGATGGTATCAAAGGCAGCACTAAGGTCTAGTAGCACGAGGACAGATGCAGAGCCTCGGTCTGACGCCATTAAAAGGTCATTTACCACCTTCACAAGTGCAGTCTCAGTGCTATGATGGGGTCTAAAACCAGACTGAAGCATTTCGTATACATTGTTTGTCTTCAGGAAGGCAGTGAGTTGCTGCGCAACAACTTTTTCTAAAATTTTTGAGAGGAATGGGAGATTCGATATAGGCCGATAGTTTTTTATATTTTCTGGGTCAAGGTTTGGCTTTTTCAAGAGAGGCTTTATTACTGCCACTTTTAGTGAGTTTGGTACACATCCGGTGGATAGAGAGCCGTTTATTATGTTCAACATAGGAGGGCCAAGCACATGAAGCAGCTCTTTCAGTAGTTTAGTTGGAATAGGATCCAGTATGCAGCTTGAAGGTTTAGAGGCCATGATTATTTTTCATCATTGTGTCAAGAGATATAGTACTAAAACACTTAAGCGTCTCTCTTGATCCTAGGTCCTGGCAGAGTTGTGCAGACTCAGGACAGCTGAGCTTTGGAGGAATACGCAGATTTAAAGAGGAGTCCGTAATTTGCTTTCTAATGATCATAATCTTTTCCTCAAAGAAGTTCATGAATTTATTACTGCTGAAGTGAAAGCCATCCTCACTTGGGGAATGCTGCTTTTTAGTTAGCTTTGCAACAGTATCAAAAAGAAATTTTGGATTGTTCTTATTTTCCTCAATTAAGTTGGAAAAGTAGGATGATCGAGCAGCAGTGAGGGCTCTTCGATACTGCACGGTACTGTCTTTCCAAGCTAGTCGGAAGACTTCCAGTTTGGTGTGACGCCATTTCCGTTCCAATTTTCTGGAAGCTTGCTTCAGAGCTCGGGTATTTTCTGTATACCAGGGAGCTAGTTTCTTATGACAAATGTTTTTAGTTATTAGGGGTGCAACTGCATCTAGGGTATTGCGCAAGGTTAAATTGAGTTCCTCAGTTAGGTGGTTAAACCTCTTGGCAATAGGGGGTGCTATTTGCACTATGTAATAATTTCGTTCCCAAATTAAACTGCCTCGTACTCAATTCTTGCTCGTACAATATGCATATTATTATTACTATTTGATAGAAAACACTCTCTAGTTTCTAAAACCGTTTGAATTATTTCTCTGAGTGAAACAGAACTCATTCTGCAGCACATTTCCTGTCAGGGAGTGAGATTTCAGAAATCGAGGTCCTTGTTCTGAGGCCAGTTTATAAGTCTCCATGTAAGCCATCGGGCTACATGCACTGCATACGCCTTCCTCTAGATGTCAGTAAGCGGTGAGAATTTGAATGGAGTGGATTGCGCAATCTGGGCCACTATAAATGATCATGGAACGGATGTACCATTCTTTTCAACTGGGCATCTTGCGCAAGAAGACATCACAATGGCGTCCTGCAAACGCTTTCGTTTTAGTAGTTCTATATCTCCGGTCATGTTTTTATTCGTTATAGGTGTTAAAGACATCATAAGGTAGTTAATTTAAACCGACTTATAGCAGTTTATAGCAGTTTATTGCGATTTTCCTGGATTTCTTTGTGATGCGCTTTCACGAGTTGGACACCTCTCCAGTGGGTGGCTAACGTTAGCGGCTATTTCGACAGGACAAGAGGACATCTTTCAACCCAAAGACGATTGTTCTGGAGAAAGGACACCTTGCCCAAGATTCTGATGGAAGCTCAGCTAATAGTAAGCAGTCTTTATGCTGTTAATTCGTACTTATGTTGACAAATGTCAAATAATAATTCCGCCATGAATTATGGTGCGGTCTCGCTTTAGCGCACGCTGTATTGCGCAGTAACGTTAATTTTAAAAATCTAACACAGCGATTGCATTAAGAACTAATTTATCTTTCATTTGCTGTCCAACTTGTATTTTTTTGTCAAGTTTATGAATAGTTTTCGATTAGAATAGGTGCCTCTCCAAGATGGCGCCGGACAGATTGCTTGAAGTTTTGGCCACTGATCACATTGTATAACCACGATTTGTGCCGCTAAATATGCACATTTTCGAACAAACTCTATATGCATTGTGTAATATGATGTTATAGGACTGTCATCTGAAGAATTCTGAGAAGGTTAGTGAAAAAATTTATATCTTTTGGTGGTTTATACGTTATCGCTATGTTTGGCTTGAATCAATGCTGTTGTGATGTTTGCTATTGTGGTAAGCTAATATAACGCTATATTGTGTTTTCGCTGTAAAACACTTAGAAAATCTGAAATATTGTCTGGATTCACAAGATCTGTGTCTTTCAATTGCTGTACGCTGTGTATTTTTAAGAAATGTTTATGATGAGTAATTAGGTAATACACGTTGCTCTCTGTAGTTATTCTAGTCGCTTTGGTGAGAGTTGTGATGGTGGCTGCAATGGTAAACTATGATTTATACCTGAAATATGCACATTTTTCTAACAAAACATATGCTATACAATAAATATGTTATCAGACTGTCATCTGATGAAGTTGTTTCTTGGTTAGTGGCTATTTATATCTTTATTTGGTCGAATTTGTGATAGCTACTGATGGAGTAAAAAACTGGTGGAGTAAAAAAAGTGGTGTCTTTTGCTAACGTGGTTAGCTAATAGATTTACATATTGTGTCTTCCCTGTAAAACATTTTAAAAATCAGAAACGATGGCTGGATTCACAAGATGTGTATCTTTCATCTGGTGTCTTGGACTTGTGATTTAATGATATTTAGATGCTAGTATTTACTTGTGACGCTATGCTAGGCTATGCTAGTCAGCTTTTTTACTGATGGGGGTGCTCCCGGATCCGGGTTTGGGAGGAATTAGAGGTTAACTGATTTTTGTCCTCTGACGTCCTTGGGTAGGCAGAAGGAGTCTGGAAGGGCATCAAGAAATCTTTGTGTTGTCTGAGAATTTATAGCACGACTTTTGATGCTCCTTGGTTGGGGTCTGAGCAGATTATCTGTTGCGATTGCAAACGTAATAAAATGGTGGTCCGATAGTCCAGGATTATGAGGAAAAACATTAAGATCCACAACATTTGTTCCATGGGACAAAACTAGGTCCAGAGTATGACTGTGGCAGTGAGTAGGTCCAGAGACATGTTGGACAAAACCCACTGAGTCGATGATAATATATATTATCATATATATATATATCATAATATATATGCATATCATTATTAGTATTGAATAGAAAACACTATGAACTTTCGAAAACTGTTTGAATCATGTCTGTGACTATAACAGAACTTATTTGGCAGGCAAAACCCAGAGGACAAACCATTCAGATTTTGTTTTGTTTTGAGGTCACTCGCTTTTCAATGGGTTTTCATTGGGAATCCAGATTTCTAAGGGACCTTCCTGCAGTTCCTATCGCTTCCACTGGATGTCAACAGTCTTTAGAAAATGGTTGAGGTTTTTCCTTGGAGAAATGAAGAAGTAGCCATGTTCAGAATGAGGCTCCAGTGAAGTGTACTGTTTGTTAGAGGCGCGTGACCAGAAAGCATTGTTTTCCTCCAGTATTGAACACAATTCAACAATTCAATTCAAAAATCTTCAATTTGATCGATTATTTGCGTAAAAAAATACCTAAAGTGGGGCCTCCCGGGTGGCGCAGTGGTCTAGGGCACTGCATCGCAGCGCTAGCTGTGCCACCAGAGACTCTGGGTTCGCGCCCAGGCTCTGTTGCGACCGGGAGGTCCGTGGGGCGACGCACAATTGGCCTAGTGTCATCCGGGTTAGGGAGGGTTTGGCCGGTAGGAATATCCTTGTCTCATCGCGCACCAGCGACTCCTGTGGCGGGCCGGGCGCAGTGCGCACTAACCAAGGTCGCCAGGTGCACAGTGTTTCCCCCGACACATTGGTGCGGCTGGCTTCCGGGTTGGATGCGCGCTGTGTTAAGAAGCAGTGCGGCTTGGTTGGGTTGTGTTTCGGAGGACGCATGGCTTTCGACCTTCGTCTCTCCCGAGCGTGTACGGGAGTCGTAGCGATGAGACAAGATAGTAATTACTAACAATTGGAGAAAAAGGGGGTAAAAAAAATAAAAATACCTAAACTTATATTACAAAAGTAGTTTGAAATGTTTGGACAAAGCTAACTTTTCAGATATTTTGTAGTCACATTGTGCAAGTTGGAACCGGTGTTTTTCTGGATCAAACGCCCAAATAAATTGACATTTTGGATATATATCGACGGAATAATCGAACAAAAGGACCATTTGTGATGTTTATGGGACATATTGGAGTGCCAACAGAAGAAGCTCATCAAAGGTAAGGCATGAATTATATCTTTATTTCTGCGTTTTGTGTCGCGCCGGGAGTGTTGAAATATGATGGTCTGTGATTTTTAGCTGGGGTGCTATCCTCAGTTAATAGCATTGTTTGCTTTCGCCGTAAAGCATTTTTGAAATCTGACACGTTGGCTGGATTCACAACAAGTGTAGCTTTAATTTGGTATATTGAATGTGTGATTTCATGAAAGTTAAATTTTTATAGTAATTTATTTGAATTTGGCGCTCTGCATTTTCACTGGATGTTGGCCAGGTGGGACGCCACCGTCCCACATATCCCAGAGAGGTTAACCTTAACCTTCAAAATTCAGAGTTAATGCATAAACTTAACCTTAAACACTTCAAAATTTGACGTTTGGAACTACTTCGAAATTTGACATTTGAGAAAACATGGACGAACGTGAGAGCTGGTTGGTTAAATGATGTAGAATAGTTCTAGATCAGAGGTCAGGAGAGGTGAGGTTTAACTCTGAATCCCTTATCAAAATATATAGTGCATTTGGAAAGTATTCAGACTCCTTGACTTTTCCCACATTTTGTTACGTTACAGCCTTATTCCAAAATGGAATAAAAAAATGTTTTTCCTCATCAATGTACACACAATACCCCGTAATGACAAGCAAAAACAGATTTTTGGAAATGTTTGCAAATGTATATAATAAAAAAAACTGAAATATACATTTACATAAGTATTCAGATGACTGTGGTGGGAAGGGAAGAGATGTCTGTAGGGGGAAGTATTCAGGTACTTTGTTGAAGCACCTCTGGCAGCGATTACAGCCTTGAGTCTTCTTGGGTATGACGCTAGAAGCTTGGCACATCCTTGTTTGGGGAGTTTCTCCCATTCTTCTCTACCGATCCTCTCATGCTCTGTCAGGTTGGATGGGGAGTGTTGCTGCACAGATATTTTCAGGCCTCTCCAGAGATGTTCGATCGGGTTCAAGTCCGAGCTCTGGCTGGGCCACTCAAGGACATTCAGAGACTTGGCTGTGTGCTTAAGGTCGTTGTCCTGTTGGAAGGTGAACCGTCATCCCAGTCAGAGGTCCTGAGCGCTCTGGAGCAGGTTTTCATCAATGATTTCTCTGTACTTTGCTCCGTTCATCTTTCCCTCGTTCCTGACATGTCTCCCATTCCCTGCTGCTGAAAAACACCCCCACAGCATGATGCTGCCACCACCATGCTCCCACCAACTCCAAGCGGCCTGTCATGTGCCTTTTACTAAGGAGTGGCTTCAGTCTGGCCACTCTACTATAAAGGCCTGATTGGTGTAGTGCTGCAGATATGGTTGTCCTTCTGGAAGATGATGGAGGCCACTGTGTTCTTGGGGACCTTCAATGCTGCAGAAATGTTTTGGTACCCTTCCCCAGATCTGTGCCTCGGCACAATCCTGCCTCAGAGCTCTACGGACAATTCCTTTGACCTCTTGGCTTGGTTTTTGCTCTGATATGCACTGTCAACTGTGGGACGTTATGTAGACAGGTGTGTGCCTTTCCAAATCATGTCCAATCAATTGAATTTACCACAGGTGGACCCCAATCAAGTTATAGAAACATCTCAATGATGATCAATGGAAACAGGATGCACCTGAGTTCAATTCCGAGTCTCATAGCAAAGGGTCTGAATACTTATGTAAATAAGGTATTTCTGTTTTTTATTTTGAATACATTTGCAAACATTTCTAAAAACCAGTTTATGCTTTGTCATTATGGGGTATTGTGTGTAGATTGATGAGGATTTATTTTTATTTGATCCATTTTAGAATAAGGCTGTAATGTAACAAAATGTGGAAAAAGTCAAGGGGTCTGAATACATTCCGAATACACTGTACATACATATATTAAGTGTAATCATGTCTGAAAGAGACTATTTATCTTCCCCTAACGACTGTCATTGTCTGATCAACGTATGGAACGGATCTGTCTAGGCTTTTTCCTGTTCTGTTTATGGTCCTGTGTGGCACAGTTGGTAAGAACAAGGTGCTAGCAAGGCCAACATCTTGGCTTCAACTGCAGCAGTGATCACATACTAAAAAAGTACTGTAAGTCACTTTGGATGTTACTGTAACACATAGTAAGTAATATATGAACTATCTATTATATTCCTCTCTTTCTTCGGGCTGTTTTCTGTTCTAGTATGAAATTAATTTAGGAGTATTACTGGTATCATAAGCAGGCTCTATGAGTATTATATAGTATAACAGCACTGTTTTGGTAATAAATATTCATATTTATTATTCATGTCAAATATGTTTAGCATGCTTCAGTTTGAGAGCAATCTGCCACTCATAGACACCCACATACAGAACTCCAAACGCACACGCACACGCACACGCACACGCACACGCACACGCACACGCACACACTCACCGACACCCCCCCCCAAACACACACACACACACCCGACACAAACACACACACACACCCCCCAAACACACACACACACCCCCCAAACACACACACACCCGACACAAACTCACACACACACATTGTTATTCAAGCCCACTCTCCTCAGCATCTGTGTGAGTTAATGAGAGAAACTCTGCTGTGTTTCATCTAGTCTCTCAGGACCAGGAATTAACATCTCTACGGAGGGGAAGGAGAGAGGGAGAGAGGGGGAGAGAGAGAGAGAGATTGTGTGAGCGATGGAGAGAGAGAGGAGACTGGTAGACTAGGAGGAGAAAAATAAACACACACCATATTGACAGGTGGTGTTAAGTGGCTGTGTGTCTGTGTGTGTGTGTGTGTGTGTGTGTGTGTGTGTGTGTGTGTGTGTGTGTGTGTGTGTGTGTGTGTGTGTGTGTGTGTGTGTGTGTGTGTGTGTGTGTGTGTGTGTGTGTGTGTGTGTGTGCATTTGAGACAGCACTAATAGGTCCCTGATGGGCTGAGATGAGAGTCTCTCCACCCAGGGGTTAGAGGTCAGAGGTCAGCCAATCATTCTCCTCCGCCTCGCCACTTGACTGCTGAGCCGCCTAATGATTATTAACACGTTAAAACACTTAAGGAGCGCTGGGAGCCAACACACCCCAGAGAGACAGATGAGAGGAGAGGAGGAGAGGGGGATGAGTGGGGAGAGGAGGAGAGGGGGATGAGTGGGGAGAGGAGGAGAGGGGGAGTGCTATGGTAATGATGGACTGCTGGCTTTATATCTATAATCACCTAGTCCCCATGGTGATACACAGGGGAAGGAAGGCGATACACACACACACACACACACACACACACACACACACACACACACACACACACACACACACACACACACACACACACACACACACACACACACACAAATGAGCAAATGCTCCCACATACGCACACACATAGACACACAACACATGCACACAAAAACACACAGGAGACACACACGACACGATCACACACACAAAAAAAACACACAGGCATCAGAGAGCAATCTTTAAACACACACACCACACAGATATCAGCCTAATAAATATTTCTCTTTTGCGCTCAATATTTTTCAAAAGAAGAACAAAGAAACGTTGGATATTTAAAGAGAGCTCTCTCATGCATGCGATCGTGTGTGTGTGTGTGTGTGTGTGTGTGTGTGTGTGTGTGTGTGCTGCGTGTGTGTGTGTGTGCTGCGTGTGTGTGTCCTCTGTGTGTGTGTGTGTGTGTGTATGTGTGTTAAAAGAGGACTGACTCTCTTATATGTGTTTACCCAGTTAAAGCAGAGTGATTGAGAGGATTGATGTAGCACCATTCAATGGGACTCTGTCTGTCTGTCTGAATAGTTCACACACACTGCTAATACAGAGAGGCAGAGGAGGGAGAGTGGACTAGAATAGTGTACAGAGTGAAAGTTAGGATATGATAAATAGAGGTACTAACATGTCCATCACCTGTTTGAATCAGCACTTGAAAAAGCTTCCGTTGCACTAGTTCCATTAAATCTGAGAGAGAGAGAGAGAGAGAGAGAGAGAGAGAGAGAGAGAGAGAGAGAGAGAGAGAGAGAGAGAGAGAGAGAGAGAGAGAGAGAGAGAGAGAGAGAGAGAGAGAGAGAGAGAGACAGAGAGAGATAGTGTGTGTGTGTGTGTGTGTTGGCTGAAGCAGTACTCACAGGATTGTCTCGGGGGAAGTATTGTGTCAGTAGGGGTCAGTAGAGCAGTCTGATGGGGGCATCACTGTGTGTGCAGCCAGGTCACCCGTGATACAAGTCAGTATTTGACGTCCATCCATGTCTGAGGACGTCGGGAGATGACGTGGAAACCGGCCACTAGGGGCAACAGTGAGCACTGTTACCTTCAAGAAGGTTTCGGTGTTGCTAGGGCGTTGTGGATGAGAATGGTGGATGGTCGTAGGCATCTGCTTCCAAAGGTTGCAAGTTCAAATCCAGTGACAGAAAGTTACGTTTGTTTTAAGCCTATCCCAAACCTTAACCCTTACCTTAACCATTCAGAGTTAATTCCTAACCCAAAGATTTTGGAGTTAATGTCTAAATTTAAACTTAAACACGTTGAAATTTGACGTTTGAGAAACATGGATGAACGTCTAATTCTGAAGTGAGAGTGTGAGAGCTAGTTGGTGTGTGTGTGGTGTTTCAGCAATCTCAGTCTGGTGGAGGTGGAGATACGGTCAACTAGCCCCAGATGGGATTTTAATAGACTTAATTTAACATGTCACAATGCACAATGTGTGTGTGTGCATGTGTGCGTGCATGCATTTGTCTGTCTGTCTGTCTGTCTGTCTGTCTGTCTGTCTGTCTGTCTGTCTGTCTGTCTGTCTGTCTGTCTGTCTGTCTGTCTGTCTGTCTGTCTGTCTGTCTGTCTGTCTGTCTGTCTGTCTGTCTGTCTGTCTGTCTGTCTGTCTGTCTTTTCATTACAGACACTATTCACTGCCCTCTTTTTCCTTTCTTCTCTCTCTCTCTCTCTCTCTCTCTCCCTTCACCCCTCCATCTCTCTCTCTCTCTCTCTCTCTCTCTCGCTCCCTTCACCCCTCCATCTATCTCGCTCTCTCTCGCTCCCTTCACCCCTCCATCTCTCTCTCTCTCTCTCTCTCCCTTCACCCCCCTCTCTCTCTCTCTCTCTCTCTCTCTCTCTCTCTCTCTCTCTCTCTCTCTCTCTCTCTCTCTCTCTAAAAGTGCAGCCGAGAGGCTAATGAGGCTTGGCTGGCGTTTATCCAGCATTCTATTCCCCCGAATGTTTGTGTTTGTGTATGTGCGCGTGTGTGCGCGTGTGTGTATGTGTGAGGGGGGGGGGGGGGGGGGGGGCAGATTGCTGTAACACTCACAGAAAGTCTGTGGAGGGATATCACTGTTCCATTACTGCCGGTTTTAAATGATTCAAATGATTATATTCCACACACACACACACACACACACACACACACACACACACACACACACACACACACACACACACACACACACACACACACACACACACACACACACACACACACACACACACACATACAAACACACACTATAGCACAAGATACCAGACACAGACAAGATGGGTGGGAATTTGTGAAAAACTGCTAGGGGAACTGCACACAGACAGCCTTCTTGTGGCAAATGGGAATTCCACAGCAGAATTCCACAGCGGAAGGTTTTCCGGTACATTAGTATCCCGGGGAAGAGCCGCACTTCCTCGGATTAAAGTCACCTCCCTCCCTCCTTCGAACAGACAGATGGAGAAGTATTCCCACCGTTCCCAGTCCGTGAAACACCTGATTATTTCCCACCCGGAGAGGAAAAACATTAACATTCCCATCTGGAAAAGGCAAATATAAACAGGATACCTTTTCCATCGTTTGATGTGGAATCTCATTTTCCCGACCTGTGAATATTTTATTAGAATATTAGAATATTGCTCTTCTCTGTTGAAGAGAAAAAGAGAGAGAAGAGAGAGAAGAGGGGGAGAAGATAGAGAAGCGAGAGAAGAGGGGGAGAAGAGAGAGAAGAGGGGGAGAAAAGAGAGAAGAGGGGAGAAGAGAGAGAAGTGGGGGAGAAAAGAGAGAAGAGGGGGAGAAAAGAGAGAAGGGGGGGAGAAGAGAGAGAAGAGGGGGAGAAAAGAGAGAAGAGGGGGAGAAGAGAGAGAAGGGGGGGAGAAGAGAGAGAAGAGGGGGAGAAAAGAGAGAAGAGGGGAGAAGAGAGAGAAGTGGGGGAGAAGTGAGAGAAGAGGGAGAGAAGAGAGATAAGAGAGAGAAGAGGGGGAGAAGAGAGAGAAGAGGGGGAGAAGAGAGAGAAGAGGAGCTGAGAAGAGAGAGAAGAGAGAGAAGAGGGGGGGAAGAGAGAGAAGAGGGGGAGAAGAGAGAGAATATATTTCGATCATTAAATGCGTTTTATGGATAATGAGGCTATTTTCCATTGTTTCTGCTGTTATATTCACAGGCTATTCATTCTGAGTGTTATATTCACAGGCTATTCATTCTGAGTGTTATATTCACAGGCTATTCATTCTGAGTGTTATATTCACAGGCTATTCATTCTGAGTGTTATATTCACAGGCTATTCATTCTGAGTGTTATATTCACAGGCTATTCATTCTGAGTGGCATTAAGTCTTTGAATAATTGATGGAAGGGGGGGACAGACAGACAGACAGACAGACAGACAGACAGACAGACAGACAGACAGACAGACAGACAGACAGAGAAGGACAGAAATAGAGAGAGAGAGAGAGAGAGAGAGAGAGAGAGAGAGAGGGGGAGAAAGAGAGAGTGAGAGTGGGAGAAAGAGAGAGTGAGAGAGACAGAAAGAGAGAGTGAGCAGTGGGAAAACAAAAATCCTTTTCCACACAGGTGTGGTAGTGACAACCCAGGTCTGCTCCTCTCCCCAGCGTTCTACAACTCTATGATAATAGCAGAATATGAATATTGTAATAGGATCATTAGCATGACGACCTGAACAGGTGACAGCTCTAATTGGCCACCATTTGACCTCCCACACATAGACAGATGGCAGGACACAGTGTGTGTGTGTGTATTACAGTGTGTGTATCTCTCTCTCTCTCTCTCTCTCTCTCTCTCTCTCTCTCCCTCTCTCTGTGTATTTAAAGCCTCATGATGGATATGAACCAACTACTCTACATTAAATATTTCCGAAGCATGTGAATAATATGTAATATAAAAGATATCTTTTAAAACCTCCCTCCTTTAAAAAAAGAGAAAGAGTATCATAACGATACAGATTACTGGTCAATTAGGCCTGTTTATATTCCTGACTAAATCATTTCAGAAACTCTAAAACTGCTAGGAATGAGACTTGACAGACATTAATAAAAAGCCACAGTATGATATTAATAGGATTATTTCCACCCTCTTTCCTCTCTGCCCCTCTTCTCTCTCTCTCTTACCTCTCTGCCCCTCCTCTCTCTCTCTTTCCTCTCTGCCTCTCTTCTCTCTCTCTCGCTCTCTTTCCTCTCTGCCTCTCTTCTCGCTCTCTCTCTCTCTTTCCTCTCTGCCCCTCTTCTCTCTCTCTTACCTCTCTGCTACTCCTCTCTCTCTCTTACCTCTCTGCTACTCCTCTCTCTCTCTTTCCTCTCTGCCTCTCTTCTCTCTGCCTCTCTTCTCTCTCTCTCTCTCCCTTCACCCCTGCCTCTCTTCTCTGCCTCTCTTCTCTCTGCCCCTCTTCTCTCTCTCTCTTACCTCTCTGCCCCTCCTCTCTCTCTCTTTCCTCTCTGCCTCTCTTCTCTCTCTCGCTCTCTCTCTCTCTTTCCTCTCTGCCTCTCATCTCTCTCTCGCCCTCTTTCTTCTCTCCCTCTCTTCTCTCTGTCTCTCTGTCTCTCTCTCTCTCTCTTTCTCTCTCTCTCTCTCTCTCTTTCCTCTCTGCCTCTCTTCTCTCTCTCGCTCTCTTTCTTCTCTGCCTCTCTTCTCTCTCTCTCTCTCTCTCTCTATCCTCTCTACCTCTCTTCTCTTCTCTCTCCAGCTTTTCTCTCCCTTCCTCTCTTTTTTCTCTGCTCTTCCCTGTGAGTGACTTTGGCAGCAGTCTGGTGGCCTTGCATACAGTGTGTGTGTGTGTGTGTGTGTGTGGCTGTCTGTCTGCTGATATGAGACAATATCAGCATATGAATGCAGTCTTTTCAGCAGCATATGACTATCCATCACTACACAGCACATATGGGCTAAACGACCCAGTAACCCACCCCACATATCTTTAGTGGGGTTGACTTTAGACGAGGATGAAGTGTGTGTTTACTTATTATCAGCACTATGCTAGTAATCCCTCTTTTCATGCAGTGCTTTACTCGGCGCACTATTCCACATAAATGATCATGTCCTTGGATAAAAAAAGATATATTCTCGTTATAAAGTTGTTTTTTTACATACTGTAAGCGTATGCTATGGCTCGTACTGTACTTTCATGGAACGTTATTGAAAATAGCGCTAAGTAAATAGATATACATTTATAACAAGGGGCAGGTTCAGAGGAGAACCCACTTCACTTAAAAAATGAAATGACTTGTTTTTTCCGGAGCGACAGATGAGCAGATGAACGTATACAAGAATAAACTGACAACAATGCCTTGCTTCTTATTCTTGTTTCACTTCTGGAATATGAATTTGAATTAATTGAAACTCTGGAGAATTGTACATATTGTATTGTTTGTGTAAATGAGCATAATTTGCCCCAAAATAAATTGTTTATCTGCATTTGGTTTGTTTGTTGTTTATTTGCTGTCTTGTTTTAATAGACAGGAGGTCAGGTTACTGGGCTGATCTGAATGAACCAGAGCGTCTATTTCAACAGATGTTTTTCTATATTCATAATACGCTTTCATTTAATGAGGGTGCATAAACAGATACTGTGTCTATCCTTTACTCTCACTTTCTCTCTCTCTTTCCATCGACATCTCTCTTATTCACAGAAGGACGCATGCAGGCGTGCACACACATAGGAGGTTGGTGGTGCCTTAATTGGGGAGGATGGGCTTGTGGTAATGGCTGGAGTGGAATTAGTGGAATGGGATCAAACACATCAAACGCATGGTTTGATGTCATTCCGTTTGCTCCGTTTCGGCCATTATTATGAGCCGTCCTCCCCTCAGCAGCCTCCGGTGACGCACACAGAAACCAACAGCTCTTCAATCCAAAGAATATATCAATCCATCAAATTGTGTTTTGAATAAAACATTTGTCACACAGGTAACCAGGCATCTGTATATTCTGTGTCTTCTTGTCCACACAGTGATAGATACACAGTAGATATTTAAAGCGTACTGGTCCTATGTTAGTAGTAGATGGATTTACCATACTCCACACTGACTGGCATGTTTGTGTTGTATTGGCTGATTTAACATAGCTAATCCATCATGGCACTGTCATAAGGAATGACAGAGGAAGTGTGTGTTTGTAGATCGTTGACCTTAGGCCAAGTATACTACAAGAGACAGGTTCAAGCTCTTTACCAACTGTTTAGTGTTATGGGAGAAAATTCAGGTTTACATCTCTCTCCCATTCTCTCTCTCCCATTCTCTCTCTGTCTCTCTCTCTCTCCCATTCTCTCTCTGTCTCTCTGTCTCTCTCTCTATCCCATTCTCTCTCTCTCCCATTCTCTCTCTCCCATTCTCTCTCTGTCTCTCTGTCTCTCTCTCTCTCCCATTCTCTCTCTGTCTCTCTGTCTCTCTCTCTCTCCCATTCTCTCTCTCCCATTCTCTCTCTGTCTCTCTGTCTCTCTCTCTCTCCCATTCTCTCTCTCCCATTCTCTCTCTCTCTCTCTGTCTCTCTCTCTCTCCCATTCTCTCTCTCCCATTCTCTCTCTCTCCCATTCTCTCTGTCTCTCTGTCTCTGTCTCTCTCTCCCTCTCTCTCTCTCTCTCTCTCTGTCTCTCTCTCTCTCATTCTCTCTCTCCCATTCTCTCTCTCCCATTCTCTCTCTCTCCCATTCTCTCTCTCCCATTCTCTCTCTCTCCCATTCTCTCTATCCCATTCTCTCTCTCTCCCATTCTCTCTCTCCCATTCTCTCTGTCTCTCTGTCTCTCTGTCTCTCTCTCTCTCTCTCTCTCTCTCTCTCTCTCTCTCTCTCTCCCATTCTCTCTCTCCCATTCTCTCTCTCTCCCATTCTCTCTGTCTCTCTGTCTCTCTCTCTCTCTCTCTCTCTCTCTCTCTCTCTCTCTCTCTCTCTCTCTCTCTCTCTCTCTCTCTCTCCCATTCTCTCTCTCTCCCATTCTCTCTCTCTCCCATTCTCTCTCTCTCCCATTCTCTCTCTCCCATTCTCTCTCTCCCATTCTCTCTCTCTCCCATTCTCTCTCTCCCATTCTCTCTGTCTCTCTGTCTCTCTCTCTCTCTCTGTCTCTCTCTCTCTCCCATTCTCTCTCTCCCATTCTCTCTCTCTCCCATTCTCTCTCTCCCATTCTCTCTGTCTGTCTGTCTGTCTCTCTCTCTCTCTCTCTCTCTCTCTCTCTCTCTCTCTCTCTCTCTCTCTGTCTCTCTCTCTCTCGCTCTCTCTCATTCTCACCCTTTCGCTGCCACTCATCTTTCTCTTTCTCTCTCTCTCTCTCTATATATATATATCTCTCTGTATCCCCCTCTCTCCCCCCACCCCCTTCCGACTCTCTCCCCCACCTCTCTCTTTCTTCAACCCCCCCTCTCTCCATCTCTTTTTCTTCCTACCGTCTGTCTTCAGACTGTGGAACACTAATGATGTGACGAAAGTGAAGGAGGACACTGTTGACCTCTATTCTGCTGACACACACACACGCACACACACACACATGCAAGCACGCTCATCCACACACGCACACGGACACATGCACGCACACACAGAGACATACATGCAAGCACAACCTACACATGAACAATCCCATGCCTTATAAACAATGCATATTCAGCCCCTTTCACACTCGCTCGCTCACCCTCTCTCTTTTCTCTCTTCACCCCTCTCTCTTTTCTCTCTTCACCCCTCTCTCTTTTCTCTCTTCACCCCTCTCTCTTTTCTCTCTTCACCCCTCTCTCTTTCCTCTCTTCACCCCTCTCTCTTTTCTCTCTTCACCCCTCTCTCTTTTCTCTCTTCACCCCTCTCTCTTTTCTCTCTTCACCCCTCTCTCTTTCCTCTCTTCACCCCTCTCTCTTTCCTCTCTTCACCCCTCTCTCTTTCCTCTCTTCACCCCTATCTCTTTCCTCTCTTCACCCCTCTGTCTTTCCTCTCTTCACCCCTCTCTCTTTTCTCTCTTCACCCCTCTGTCTTTCCTCTTTTCACCCCTCTGTCTTTCCTCTCTTCACCCCTCTCTCTTTCCTCTCGTCACCCCTCTCTCTTTCCTCTCTTCACCCTCTCTCTTTTCTCTCTTCACCCCGCTCTCTTTCCTCTTTTCACCCCTCTGTCTTTCCTCTCTTCACCCCTCTCTCTTTCCTCTCTTCACCCCTCTCTCTTTTCTCTCTTCACCCCTCTCTCTTTCCTCTCTTCACCCCTCTGTCTTTCCTCTCTTCACCCCTCTGTCTTTCCTCTCTTCACCCCTCTCTATTTTCTCTCTTCACCCCTCTCTCTTTCCTCTCTTCACCCCTCTCTCTTTCCTCTCTTCACCCCTCTCTCTTTTCTCTCTTCACCCCTCTCTCTTTCCTCTCTTCACCCCTCTCTCTTTCCTCTCTTCACCCCTCTCTCTTTTCTCTCTTCACCCCTCTCTCTTTTCTCTCTTCACCCCTCTCTCTTTTCTCTCTTCACCCCTCTCTCTTTTCTCTCTTCACCCCTCTCTATTTTCTCTCTTCACCCCTCTCTCTTTTCTCTCTTCACCCCTCTCTCTTTTCTCTCTTCACCCCTCTCTCTTCACCCCTCTCTCTTTCCTCTCTTCACCCCTCTCTCTTTCCTCTCTTCACCCCTCTGTCTTTCCTCTCTTCACCCCTCTCTCTTTTCTCTCTTCACCCCTCTCTCTTTCCTCTCTTCACCCCTCTGTCTTTCCTCTCTTCACCCCTCTCTCTTTTCTCTCTTCACCCCTCTCTCTTTCCTCTCTTCACCCCTCTGTCTTTCCTCTCTTCACCCCTCTGTCTTTCCTCTCTTCACCCCTCTGTCTTTCCTCTCTTCACCCCTCTCTCTTTCCTCTCTTCACCCCTCTCTCTTTCCTCTCTTCACCCCTCTCTCTTTCCTCTCTTCACCCCTCTCTCCATCCATCACGTCACATAAAGTGTTACTACTGTTACAGATTGGTGACTCCCCTACTCAGCCATGTAGACAATGGCTTGGTTGGAACAGTTACAGAGTAAAAACAGGACTGGTATTGTCTCCGGTCAATGGACTGTTATTCATCTAATGTGTGTAAAGAACTAAAGGACTAACTGACCCTGCTACAACACTCTGTGTGTGTGTGTGTTTGTGTGTGTTTGTGCGTGTACGTGTGCGTGTTCGTGTTCGTTTGTGTGTGTGGTAATTTAATGATTAGACATTGTAAAGCAGTGTGTGTGATTAACAGCCCATTACAACAGCAGTAGGAGGTCATTAATTAGGCCACGCCCACTTGATGAATACCACAACCCTATAGGAAGGACAATCACCATGGAAAGAGAGAACATAAAAGAGAAAGAGCAAAAAGAATGAACGAGGGATAAGAAAAGAGGTTGAACAACTGAAAAGCATTGAGATGAAATGAATGGTCCATCATGTATTGTCTGTTTCTATAGTATAAGAAGAAAAAAGAAGGGAAACCTTTTAAAATGATGCAGGGTGAGAAAGGAAGAGTGGGAATAAAGGGAGAGGGGTAGGAAGGAGAGAAAGAGAGAAAGAAAGAAAGGAAAAGGCGATGTTGGGCAGTAAATTGTGGACAGATCTTTAATTACTTCATTACTTCATTACAAGGTGACTTCCATGGGCCAGACAAAATACAATGTCATTATCCTGGCCTGTCCCAGAGTTAGAGTGGGGTCAGACCAACTAGCTCTCACAGTCTCACATCAGAATTAGACGTTTAGCAATGTTTCTAAAACATCAAATTTCCAAGTTGTTCCAAACGTCAAATTTCAAAGTGTTTAATGTTAAGTTTAGGCATTAACCCCCTAAGGTCGATGTCTGCATAATACAAATATCCCCATTAAAATCTGTCAGTTTAAGCTAGACATATCTGTTTTTTTTGCCTCGGATGCGTCTCAATCCCTTGCATCCGCCGATGTCGTACTTCCGCATCTGAGGTGAAAGGTGACAGAGCTAGAGCAGTCTTTGTCCGACCATGAGATGTCCAGAAAATTGGTCTTCTCACAAAATTGTCTGTAGCTTCCGAACGGCCTACAAACTATTATGACCCCTCTATGGAAAGATGAGACTCTCACAAATACGATGGTGTTCACCGTTGCTCTACAACCCCTACAAGCGTTTTGGGACTCATCTGAAATTGGAACAGCCAATCTGCCAACTTCTATCTGTAGCGTCTGAACAGTTTGGGCGCTAAAATGACCCCTCTGTGGAACACGTACATGTTGGTTGTTTTGCTCTAGGACGCCACAGGCCTCACAAGACTGGTCTGAAAGTCCCACGGTACCAGTTTTAAAAATTAATGGAAGTATATATGGAGACTGTTTGGTTCAAAAAATAAGGGATAAATGTAAAATAATCCTGACCTTTTCTTTATGGCTCAGATATAGGTCAGACACTTCACAACAAACTTCCTTTAGATTTTTTTGGGGGACTATCTGTTGTTCCATGTAGGGAATCTGTTATTCAATGCGTTTGTATGGGCTAACAGCAGTAAGGCCAAATGAATCATATCATAAAATAAATTATTATTATTATTCAAAATCAAATAACAAAATGATCATTGGTATTACCTTCTTAAAACAATTCCGTATAGTTTAGTAGAAGGCCTTGTGTTGTAGGTTATTGTCCTGCTGAAAGGTGAATTCCTCTCTCAGTCTCTGGTGTAAACCAGACTGAAGCAGGTTTTCATCTAGCATAATGCCTGTGCTTATCTCATCCTGTTTCTTTTTATTCTGAAAAACTCCAGAGTATTTGCTGATGTCAAGCATACCCATACCATGATGCAGCCACCACCATGCTTGAACATTTAGAGCCAGTTATTCAGTGATGTGTTGTGTTGGATTTGCCCCAAACATAAGGCTTTGCATTTAGGCTAAAAAGTGTATTCCTTTCCCTTGTTTTGTTGAAATATTACTTTATTGCCCATTTTTATTCTGTATATTTGTATTCTTCCTTTCACTCTGTCATTTACAGCCAGGTCACCCGTGATACAAGTCAGTATTTGATGTCCATCCATGTCTGAGGACTTCGGGAGATGACGTGGAAACCGGCCACCAGGGGCAACAGCTTGCGCTGTTACTTTGAAGTAGGTTTCGGTTTTGCTCTGGCTTTGTGGACGGCAGATGTGCGTAAGCAGCTGCCTCTGATTGTAAAGGTTACAAGTTCAAATCCAGTGATAGAAAGTTATTTTTGCTTTAAGCATAACCTTAACCTCAACCCTTAACCTTAACCATTCGGAGTTAAGGCCTAATTTTAAGATTTCTGCCTAACCTTAAGATTTCGGAGTTAATGCCTTAACTTAACCCTAACCTTAAAAATGTGGAGTTAATTACTAAACTTAAGCTTAAACACTTTGAAATGTGACGTTTGCAATGACTTCAAAAATCGACGTCTAGGAACGTCTAATTCTGATGTGAGACTGTGAGAGCTAGTTGTCATTTAAGTCATTATTGTGGAGTCACTAGAATGTTGTTGATCCATCCTCTATTTTCTTCCATCACAAGCATTGAACTCTGTAACTGTTTTAAAATCGCCACTGGCCTCATGGTAACATCTCTGAGCAGTTTCATTCCTGTCCTGAAGCTCAGTTATCTTTGATGTGTCTGGGCGGTTTAATACATCATCCACAGGATAATTATTAACTTGACCATGCTTAAATAGATATTCAATGTCTGATTTGTTATTGTTACCCATCTACCAATCACTGCCCTTCTTGATGAGGCTATCGATAAAAGCTCCCTGGTCTTTGTAGTTGAATCTGTGAATGAAATTCAATACTTGACTGAGGGACCTTACAGATGTTGTATGTATGGGGGACAGAGGAAGGGGTAGTCATTCAACAATTATTTCACACAGAGTGAGTCCATGTATCTTATTATGTAATTTGTTATACCAAATTTTACTGCTGAACTAATTTAGGCCTAAACAAATGGGCTGAATACTTATGGGTTAAATATCAGTATACAAATGGGCTACATTTTTATTCATCTTAAAATCTTATATAATTTTAAGTAGATTATTTTAAATAGATTGTTGACAAAAAATGCCAATGACATCAATTTTAATTCCACTTTGTAACACAATTTAATGTGAAGAAATCCAAGGTGTATGAATACATTTGCAAGGCACTGTATATATATATATATATATATATATACACAGTACCAATCAAAAGTTTTGACACACCTACTCATTTAAGATTATACTTTAAAAAAAAAACTATTTTCTACATTTTAGAATAATAGTGAAGACATCAGAACTATGAAATAACACATGTGGAGTCATGTAGTAATCAACCAAATTGTTAAATAAATCAAAATACATTTTATATTTTATATTCTTCAAATTTGCCACTCTTTGCCTTGATGACAGCTTTGCACACGCTTAGCATTCTCTCAACCAGATTTACCTGGAATGCTTTTCCAGCAGTCTTGAAGGAGTTCCCACAGGAGTATTTCTCCTGTCTTATCCGGTGTCCTGTGTGAATTTAAGTATGCTCTCTCTAATTCTCTCTTTCTCTCTTTCTTTATTTCTCTCTCTCGGAGGACCTGAGCCCTAGGACCATGCCTCAGGACTACCTGGCATGATGACTCCTTGCTGTTCCCAGTCCACCTGGCCGTGCTGCTGCTCCAGTTTCAACTGTTCTGCCTGCGGCTATGGAACCCTGACCTGTTCACCGGACGTGCTACCTCTCCCAGACCTGCTGTTTTCAACTCTCTAGAGACAGCAGGAGCGGTAGAGATACTCTCAATGATCGGCTATGAAAAGCCAACTGACATTTACTCCTGAGGTGCTGACTTGTTGCACCCTCGGCAACTACAGTGATTATTATTATTTGACCATGCTGGTCATTTATTAACATCTTGGCCATGTTCTGTTATAATCTCCACCCGGCACAGCCAGAAGAGGACTGGCCACCCCTCATAGCCTGGTTCCTCTCTAGGTTTCTTCCTAGGTTTTGGCCTTTCTAGGGAGTTTTTCCTAGCCACCGTGCTTCTACACCTGCATTGCTTGCTGTTTGGGGTTTTAGGCTGGGTTTCTGTACAGCACTTTGATATATCAGCTGATGTAAAAAGGGCTATATAAATACATTTGATTTGAAATTTGATTTGACATATACTGAGCACGTGTTGGCTGCTTATCTTTCACTCTGCGGACCAACTCATCCCAAACCATCTCAATTGGGTTGAGGCCAGGTCATCTGATGCAGCACTCTATCCGTCTCCTGCTTGGTCAAATAGCCCTTACACAGCCTGGAGGTGTGTTGGGTCATTGTCCTGTTGAAAACAAATGATAGTCCCACTAAGCACAAACCAGATGGGATGGAGTATCGCTGAAGAATTCTGTGGTAGCCACGCTGATTAAGTGTGCCTTGAATTCTAAATAAATCACTGACAGTGTCATCAGCACCCCCACACCATCACACCTCCTCACCTAAATGTGATATTTAAATGTAAACATTTTAATACATTTGCAAAAATGTCTAGAAGCCAGTTTTTTTGTTATTATGGGGTATTGTGTGTAGATTGATGAAAAAAATCTATTTTTGAATAAGGCTGTAACGTAACAAAATGTGGAAAAAGTCAAGTGGTCTGAATACTTTCTGAATGAACTGTATATAACTATTTAAACAGGATACATCTGAGGGGGCACATGCCCCTGTGCCCCCTATGGGCATGACGTCACTGCACTCTCTCTACCTCTCTCTCTACCTCTCTCTCTACCTCTCTCTCTACCTCTCTGTCTCTCTCTCTCTCTCTCTCTCTCTCTCTCTCTCTCTCTCTCTCTCTCTTACACTGACAGGCACTCTCTCTCTCTCTACCTCTCTCTCTACCTCTCTCTCTACCTCTCTGTCTCTCTCTCTCTCTCTCTCTCTCTCTCTCTCTCTCTCTCTCTCTCTTACACTGACAGGCACTCTCTCTCTCTCTACCTCTCTCTCTACCTCTCTCTCTACCTCTCTGTCTCTCTCTCTCTCTCTCTCTCTCTCTCTCTCTCTCTCTCTCTCTCTCTCTCTCTCTCTCTCTCTCTCTCTCTTACACTGACAGGCACTCTCTCTCTCTCTACCTCTCTCTCTACCTCTCTCTCTACCTCTCTGTCTCTCTCTCTCTCTCTCTCTCTCTCTCTCTCTCTCTCTCTCTCTTACACTGACAGGCACTCTCTCTCTCTCTACCTCTCTCTCTACCTCTCTCTCTACCTCTCTGTCTCTCTCTCTCTCTGTCTCTCTCTCTCTCTTACAATGACAGGCACTCTCTCTCTCTCTACCTCTCTCTCTACCTCTCTCTCTACCTCTCTGTCTCTCTCTCTCTCTCTCTCTCTCTCTCTCTCTCTCTCTCTC